>NW_027281787.1:0-47500 GCF_046629955.1 Centroberyx affinis
TTTTTATTTATTTTTTTGGTGCCGTGTGTTTCACAATTTTGCTTTTGTTTCCATTATAGGTTACTGCTATTTTCAGTTTTATGTGTAGAGTTCATTTATTTTCTGATCTTTATATTTGGCTTATATGGCTTTTTCTTGTTGATACTGTGCGATTTCAAATTGTCTTTTTATTGTTGTTGTTTTTGTGTGGACCCCAGGAAGACTAGCGACCACTCTGTGGAAGCTAATGGGGATCCAAATAAAGAATAAAGAATAAATAATAAAGAAACAGCACAAAAAACAGAGTGTCGCTAGGAAAGGTGTGTTTCTGTTAGGTAAACCAACATGGAGCGTCAGTGTGTGCTGTGTGTGGATCATCTCTCTCTCTCTCTCTCTCTCTCTCTCTCTCTCTCTCTCTCTCTCTCTCTCTCTCTCTCAGCCTGTTGGTCTTCATGCAGAACAAAGCTTCTCCCCACTGTCTCACAGAATTTCTCGGTTTTACAATTCAGTTTGTAGAAACGGGATTCTGCTGACGTTCCTGGCTGTGTAACATTTTTAGTTTTTTTATCCTATTCAACATTGTTTCAGTGATGTTTGAGTGAAGTCATATTTAACCCATAATGCACCGGGTGCTTCCTGCGGTTGGGGTGGGATCACGGTCGGGTCGCCGCGTTCTCCCTCCAAAACAAAGCTCCAGGGTCGGAAACGTACCGGGGGAGACTCACTTTCAACGAGGCTGAGATTTATACACACACACACACACACACACACACACACACACAGTTTGCCTGTAACACACACACACACACAACCCCCCCCACACACACACACACCCGTATACAAATACAGTTCTCCTTTAAAACCCACAAACACAAAAACAAGTCCCCCTCTGATTCTGACACACACACACACACACACACACACACACAGTTTCCCTGTTACACAAGCGCACACACACACACACACGGATGCAAGCACGAGCAAGTACACACACAGTCACAAAGTTACCTTCTAACACACACACACACACACACACACACACACAACCATACATGCACACACACACAGTCCACACATACACAGAAACACACACAAACTCTCTCAGACTCTCATACATAAAAGACTCACAATTTCCATATAACACAGGCATACACACACAAACACACACACACTAAGGCCCCCTCTGACTCTGAAATACACACACACACACACACACACACACACACACACTCTCTGACCCCGTCTGACTCTGACACACACACACACACACATCAGGCCCATTGATTCCTCCCAGAGGACATTACAGCGCATTGCGACAGCTAATCCAAACTAATCCAAACTGTGACTCAAACAGACTTCAGTAATAACAGAATGTTTCTCCTCAGACATTCGGCTCTCGTTAGGCTTCAGAAAGCCTCGCCGTGACTCAGCTTCTGATGACTCACGTTTCTCAATACAATCCCCCTGGTTAGCGTTAGCTCCGGTGACGCTGTGAAGAGACTGTGCTCTGCCGCCTGTCCCCCTGTGAACCTCCTAATGCTCTCTGACATGAAGACGAGGAGGAGAAATCACAACAGAAACAGAAAGTCTCCTCTGACTGCCAGGAGTCCAACTGCTCCTCCAACAGCTACAAAAACAGGAGAACTGCTCCCACTCTCTCTCTCTCTCTCTCTCCATCTCTCATCTCTCTCTCTCTCAATTCAATTCAATTAAATGAGCTTTATTAGCATGATATATGTATGTGTTGCTGAAGTATTTAAATTGCGAAAAGAAAAAACAAAAAAACAAGAACAAAAACAAATGGTACATCAAACAGGAACAATAACTGATAGTAATAATGAGTAGGAAGGATAATGAATAAACAGTATAACGATTATAATAACAACAATAACCACAACAACAGTAAATAATTGTAATGTAATGGCAGCAATGGGACCATAACAATAAAAAGATGATGCTTAAACAGGAAAAGGAATGAAACTATAAAGTGGAAACTGTAAACTGTAAGTGAAACTATAAACTATAAACTATAAACTCTCTCTCTCTCCCTCTCTCTCTCTCTGTCTCTCCCTCTCTCTCTCTCTCTCTCTCTCTCTCTCTCTCTCTCTCTCTCTCTCTCTCTCTCTCTCTCTCTCTCTCTCTCTCTCTCTCTCTCTCTCTCTCTCTCTCTCTCTCTCTCTCTCTCTCTCTCTCTCTCTCTAGGGTTTGAAAATGTTGATTGATTGCATGATTTTGGTCCTTTGGAACCCAAGACACAGGCTTAATATAACAAACTAATTCTCTAAAGTATGAACTACCAAACCAAAAACCAAACTAACTAACCTACTTTCTAATAACTAAGTGACTGACTGACAGACTGACTAAGCATGAACTAACAACCATATTAATTAACCTAATTTCTAATAACTACCTAACTGACCTATTCTCTAATAACAAACAAACTCTCTTATTACAAATCAACCAGCTAATTCTCTTATTATTAAAAGCAAACAAACAAACTAAACTATTAGCTACAATACAGATGGTCATGGAATTCTATACAAAATCATATCTGACAATAAAAAATATTCTCAGATTTGGGTCCGAGAGACAAAATCTCATCAAATGGGGGTCTGTGGCCCTAATGTGGACTAAATTAGGGTCCTTGATATGAAAAAGGTTGAGAACCACATTAGGTTGCATGACAAATTATATATGACATGATATAGCGGATCTAATTTCTCATTTACACACAAGTGAAGTTTATGGTTAAATCAGACGGCTTACCTTCCTGGTCAGCGGGACCTCTATCGGCACCGGGACGACCTCGGCCAGCAGGCAGCCGTAGAACGCCGTCATGAAGGCAGCCGGGTCGTTGTTGGGGAAGACCAGCGCCACCTGGGGGCAGACAGAGGACAGAGTCAGGTCCAAGTCAAGTCCAAGTCAAGTCCACGTCATTAATGTCAAGTCTCAAGTCTAAATGTAGAACAGCAAGTCAAGTCAGAACAAATCAAGAGTCCAGTATCAATTTAATATCTTAAAGAAAACTAAATATCTAGGACTTTTCAAATAGTTTTAATAGGATAAAAACTTGGTAAGAGCATCATGAGTTTGATTTCTATAATCAGTTTCAACTTCAATAAATTCAATCATTCCACACAAATTCAGAAAACAGAATTTAAATTCAGTTCACTGTCCGAATCCTTTTCTCTAAGCCCGGTGCCTCCTCTCTTCTCTCTCTCTCTCTCTCTTTATGCCATTTCTATAATTTTCTACGTCTCTTTCAATCCACCATCACTCTTTGACTTTTCTCCTCCCTCTCTCCCATTTCCCTCCAATGTCTCTCTCTCTCTCTCTCTCTCTCTCTCTCTCTCTCTCTCGCTCTCTCTCTTCTATTCAATTCAAAGAGCTTTACTGGCACGGTAGGATTTTTTTTTAATTGCCAAAGCAGCAGCAAATATGAAAAAAAAAAAAATCTAGATAATAAAACATTATAAGAAAAAGGTAAACAAGTCATTAAATGATCAATCAAGAAAAGTACAGGGTGCAGAATTTAATAAACATCCCTTTCACTCTCTCTCTTTCTCTCTCTCTCTCTCTAACCCTCTGTCTCTCACCCTCTCCCTCTGTTTCTGATTCTCTCTCTTTTTTTTCTCTCTATCCATCATATAGCAGCTGATGCTATCAACTCCAGACTCTTTCATCTCCCCTGATGGATGCAGACAGATGCAGACCGAGCTACACACACACACACACACACACACACACACACCTCACATACTGCAGCTCACCATCACAAAATCTCTCTCCCACATACAAAAACTCTGTCCACAAACAAATGCTGCGTTCAGGTCTTGTGGGAATAACCGTCTTTTAACTTGGCGGTTAAAAGCAACAACTTGGAAGAATTCACATGTTCAAACTCTTTTGAAGCTGTTAGACGAGAAGAAGAAGAAGTTTTCTCTCGACTTTGATCGGCTTTTTCACCTTAACCAGAGGTGGGAAGTAACAAAGTCTTTTACTCAAGTTTTTCTTTCACTTCAGACTTTTACTCAACACATTTCGAAAGAAAAATCTATACTTTCTACTCACTACATTTTCAAAATAGACTTGTTAGTCACAGGGAATGTGTTTATTTTTTTTGTCCGGATCAGACAACTTCCATCCCGGGAACGTAAAGCATTTCAAATGGTACTTCAGCTTTTACCAGAGTATATTTTTAGATGAGTATTTGCACTTTTACTTTCTCTCACAAACCCACAAGCATTTAGTGGATGATACACAAGTTCATGTTTCACAGCAAACCAAACATTGCAATGTCAACGCACAAAAACGAAAAAATCCAGGGAGTAGTTGTGTCCTGTCATGGTACTTTATGAGTTGTGACCACAAAAATGACTGAAAATTGTTCATTTTGTTCATTTGATTTGAAATAAATATATCATTCCCTACTTTTGACCACAGGTATTTCCTTGCTGGTGATGTCAGAGGCAGTATTTACCACAGAAAAGCTGACATGAACGGTATTTTCAAGTAGGAAGCTCGTATCTACCGTCTTTCTGTTGGGCCATGAACGCATCAACAGACCCAACATGCTTCTCTGAGCCAGTCGACGGCGTCACACCAGAGTCTCTTATCTCCTGGTCGGCCATGTTGGACCCGGCTTGGCTCCGGTTGCATGTAGTGAGTGATGATAAGGGTGAAGCCCGGCGTAAGTGCTGCTTAATAGCTCCCATACTGGACTGGGGATTATGGGGTTGAAGCTATAAGCTAAGTGCACCTTAGTGAACGAGACGGGGTAATGATGCCTTAACGGGGATAATGTTGACATGGGCCGCTCGCACCGGAGAGGGTCAGGTTTCATGAAGACGATACCAGCAGAGTGGGAGTGTGTTATGGATAAATTAAGGTTTCTGTGTTTGCACTGGGCTGCTGAGATCCAAGTGAGTCCTCCAGTACAACACCGTCTTACAGGTCCCATATTCTCCACTTTCCAGAGTTTCATTCAAAGCTGTGTGTGTGTGTGGTGTCATGTACCAAAAACATTCTCGATCCATTTTTACACATTAATTTTCCAGCATCTCTCTGAGCCTTACCAAGAACAGGCTGTTTCTGCCACTGTGTCTTTAACAGGTGCAGACTTATCATTAGGCAAAGCTAGGCAGCTGCCTTGGGCCCCAGTAGCCAGAGGGCCCCACAAAAGTCAAGAATAGAACTAATTGAAACTTATTATTATTATAAAATTTGCAGATGATACTGTGATTTTGAGCCTTCTCCACAAGGACATGGACCCTTCTGTGTACCACGATGAGACAGACATCTTCATCAAGTGGTGTGACACCAACCATCTCATTTTAAATGCCACCAAAACACAGGAGATGGTCTTTGACCCGAGGCAAGTGACTGACCATGAGTCAAAAACCAGACAATCATTCAAGTGTCCTCGTATAAATACTTAGGTGTCCACATAGACAACCTTCTTTGCTGGAAAATACACATTGATAACCTGTGCAGTAGAATGCAGCAGAGACTTTACTTTCCAGGCTCCATCAAGCTGCTGAACTCTAATGCTAAATCTTAATGCAATAGAGCAATGTGCAATAAATACACAAGCACTTTAGCACTTAGATACTTTAGCACTTTAATTCCTTTTTAAGCCGTTGTGTTGTCAATGTCAAATGTATAGTCAAATGTCTTTTTTATGTCTTTAAGATGTTTTTATGTGAAGCAACTGTGTCAAACGCTTCTCATGTTTTGTGATGTTTTGTGATGTTTTGTGATGTTTTTTATGTGAAGCAACGGATTGTAGCACTGTGCCCAAGACAAATTTCCCCTCGGGGACAATAAAGTTTACTCTACTCTACTCTCTACTCCACTATTTTTAATAAATTTAGAAATGTACTTATGAAAAAACACCCCTCTTTTTGTTACAATAAATTACTTCAATCGTGAGTCATGGTCACCCCTTACTCAGTCAAGCTATAGCGGGCTATTCCACTTCTAATGAGATTTTGCCAGTTGACTTTAAGCAAATTTTCCTTGCCACTGCATCGGTAGCTGAGAGAGAAGTTTAAAAAAATGAAATAAGCAAAGCCACCAAAGTTTACATATAGAAAGGCTGGATTAATAACTGAGAGAGTTGGGATTCAGGGGGGGCCAATGTTTGCCTTTGTCTAGGGCCCCCAAATCACTAATCCGCCCTTGGTCTTTAAGGCTTATTAATATTAACGACCCTCTGTTCCGATTGGCTAACCGTTTCAAGAGTGAAACGTGAGACACTGTGGCCCGGCAGCTACAGGTAGGGAAAACTCTCTGGTAATAAACAATGACAACCGCTCAACCGCTTTGAAAAAAACACTTTGTTAGTCTATTATTTCTTACAAAAATGATAATGAGCGAACCTTTGTCATGTGTCAAAATATTTCCAGCAGCTACAGTGGAGTTTGATATGAGAAAATGTTTCAGGATGTAAAACCGCGAGGGCTTCTTTCTAGAGCCGCCATTTTGCACCGAGAGACGTTCAACGATCATACAGGGAGAAATCCATCATAGAAGAAGAAGAGAGACCAATTTCTCCACCCACAGGAGCAGAAGAGAGACCAGCAGAATGCAATGCAGCAGCAGAAAAGACAGGCTGGGAGTTTGAGTAATGGGGAGACTCTCACTTTGTCTAGACGGGAAAAACTCTCGCTCTGCTGTCACTCTCACTCTCTCTCTCTCTCTCTCTCTCTCTCTCTCTCTCTCTGCCTGCACATAAAACCCTCAGCTGGAATGTATTGAACATCACAGATTGATGAGATCTAACAGTGTGAGAGGATCTGAGGGGGATTTTCCTTTAATCTCTTGAAAGTTTTGGTGTGTGTTGAATACACTATAGTCCGAGAGTGGCTGGGCGACATAACTGTCCATGTCACTGTACGGCTGAAAACTATTATTCACAACAAACATCACACTAGGTGAAGTGGGTCTATAATCACTTCAAATGTGTATTGCATTTCAAACCTGTAAATATTACCCCCTCTTTCTTTTCTCTTTTTTTCTCCCTCATCTGTTTTGTTTCTATATATATACATATGTGTGTGTGTGTGTGTGTGTGTGTGTGTGTGTGTGTATAAATTGTTTATTATACTTACCAATGAACTTCTGTTTTGATATGTTATATTGTAAGTATCATACATTTGTAATGGTGCAATAAGTTAGGGGTACTTTTGGGCTAATTGGGTGAAATTTTGTTAAAATATATATTATAAACTGTATGACTGTATCTTGTATTACCTAAAAAACAAAATGTGTATTGGACTGAACTGAACGATATTTTTTACAAACTTGTAGGGAATTTTCAAACTTTTCAAAAACCTAGAAATGATCAACCATCCTTTCCCACACTTCTCAAGACTTTCCAGACCTGATATAAAAAAAAAAATCTTGCCTTTGTCTTCTTATGCAGCTTTACAACTTATTCATTTGTTAACTGCACATTGTGTTTTGTGTCATTTTGTGATGTTTCCATGAATTACACAGACATGGTCATAGATACTGCTTGTTATATAGTATGTATGTGTGTGTGTGTGTATGTATGTATGTGTATATAAGTGTATGTATGTGTGTATAATATGTATGTGTGTGTGTGTATGCATGTATATATGTATACATATAGAGAGAGATGTATAGAGAGAGAGAGTTTCATGTGGTTTTGTTGAAAATGTATTTGGTTTTTGTAATGTTTATACTGTTTTAATTTGGGTGGGGTGTGGTGGGGTGGGCAGAAAGAGTAGATGTTACCTTGGTAACAGCTAATGGGGATCCAAATAAACAATAAACAATAAACACAGACCTCAGAAAATCATATGACCCTTGGCCTGTGATGTCAACATGTCATGACCCCATATCCCATAAAAACCCATTATATAATATAAACAAAATGCATGACCATTAATCTGAAAATCAAGGTTTTTTTTTTTTTCTTAATTCCTTAAAAGTCCAGTCACATCAACAAATCCACATCTAATTCTTCGCCAGGCACATTTCCTGACAGCACTGTTTGTTTTTTCGCCACGTAGAATTACACAACCTCTAATGTATTTCCATAATTACAACAACTCCTGTATCATTTCTCAGCATAATTAAGTCTGTTTTTTACCAGCGTTTCCGCCGTCAACCTGCATATCGCTCTCTCAATAAAACTCATTACTGTAAACCTCATGCAACACAGCTGAGAAAAAAAACCCCTCTAATTCCTCCTTGTGCGACTTATTATAGCTCCAATAAAACTGTGAAACAGGCTAGTTTCTACTTCACAGTGAGGGGGGAGAAAAAGGAGTTGTACAGTTAATTAAAGCACACACACCCTTCCGGCTGAGATAAAAAAAAAAACAACAACAACACACACATTGGCGTCGTGCCAGTCTGGACTTAAGTTTCCAGGCGAGTCGGGAAATAAAACAAGTTAGATGAGAGAGGGAAAGGCCACAGGAGGACAGGACCTCTTCCTTATGATCCTCTGCTCCTGACTGGAGGCGTTTAAGGAGGTTCTGAAAGTTATGTGATGATCGCACTGGGACGGGAAGGGATGGACCCGCACACGGGACGGCCCGGGCCATTTCTGAAGCATTAAGTCATGCTTTTTAATCTGTATTTATCCGGGGGGGAAGGGGAAGGGGAAGGGGGGGGGGGGAAGGTTTATCGAGCGCACATGCAACTTTTGCTTCACGCCCACGCAGGTCTGGGAATCCGAAGCCGTTTTTTTTTTTGTCAGAGAAAACAAACAAAACGTGGCCGGCACTCCCTTAGATATCGTGGTGTACAGATATGGCACGCTAAAGCACACGTTATCAAGAGCTCGCTATCTTCAGAAAATTTTAAAAGGAAATTGTCATCACATTTAATTCATGATGTCTAATTATTTTTTGACGTGTATATATATATATATATATATACACATATTTTTTTTTCTCTCTTTTTTTTCCCCATGTTGTTTTTCATGTATTTCTTTGTTTTTATTGGATTGTTGTCTACTGATTGGTTAATTTTTCTGCTCAGTTTGTGTGCTTCTTGTTGTCATTTACTTTTTGTTGCATTTCTCTAAATTATGTTAGCTTAGTTTTTTTTCTTTTTTGTTATTGTTTGTTTTTCTCCTTAAGTTGAGGGGAGGTCCGTTGTATAAGCCTGTGGCTTCTTGACCTCTCCTGTCACATCTTTTATTTTTTTCATTATCTGGATTTTATGCAGTTTTATGTGTGTGCAAATAAAATAAAATAAAATAAATTTTAAAAAAAAGTGGATGTGCTGACAGAATCATGCTGAACAAACACAGAGACGGGCCTAAGGGTGCTGGACACACATGAGGCTATAGGGGTTAAGTGCCTGGCTCAAGGGTGCCATAGCAGTGGTTGGGGTCGAGACTGGGGGGGGTTCCCAGCCACTCTGGGGATTTGAAGCAGCAGGATTCAAACCGCAGCCTTCCAGTCACAAGCCTGCTTCTCTAAACTTTAGGCCAGTGGTTCTCAAGGTGGGGTCTGGGAACCACCAGGGGTCCTTGAGGGGGTTCCAGGGGGTCCCCAGCCAAATTGATGAATTGTTAAACTTCACCATTATTTCATTTACAAGAAGTTAACACAATTAGAGAATGTAGAATGACTGTTTTGATCATAGTTTCTCTGTTATCTCTCTACCTACAATACAGATAGTCATGGAGTTCTGGACAAAATCATATCTAACAATAAAAATATTCTCAGATTTGAGTCCAAGAGACAAAATCTCATCAAATGGGGGTCCGTGGCTCTAATATGTACTACATTTGGGGTCCTTGATATAAAAAAGGTTGAGAATCACTGCTTTAGGCTATACGGCCACCCGGGGTTCACAGGACTCATAAACCTGGTTCAGTTTGTCTGGAGAACAACGTCAGTGAGTGTTCGGTTTATTAAAACCATCCTCCTGACGCTGACTCACAGCTTCTTGCACAATCCGTGTCTCCGTTGTGCTTTCCCTCGTCTGCTCCCCCTCATCTGCATCAAACCTGTTTGAAATTTGAGGACTTCAGTACCCAGAAATCCTGTGCAGTGAGGTCAGTAAACGTCACACAGCTCTCGCTCATGTGTACCGACCCGGCCGGTCTGTGATGCTTTTTATATCAAAGGAAACCAAAGAGACGAGAGAGGAGAAGATCTAATGTTGGTGAGTCTCTGCTGCTGTTTAGGAGACAGTTTGGATTTCACGAATCTACAGTGTCTGAATTAGCAGGGATGGCTGATATGACAGGTGTATTTGTACAAAAACATCTAGCATATTTCAGCTTTAAGAGGTGAAATCCATAAGGAATCACTGCTTTCACCTGGATTCCCACCTGGTCTATAGAATCCATGGAAACAGCAGGTGGTCCTAATATTCTGTCCCCTCAGTATGTATCGCATCAAAGTCAAACATGGCAGAAAAAGAGATGTGAGGTTGCTCCCAGATTTAGGAGCATACTGTACGCTGACGGTCAGTGATGCTAGCTTGTGTCAGTGCTGCCAAACTGCCTCGAAACGTCAACATTTATTTTCTCTCATATTCACTTGATTCTATTTCATTGCGTTGCATTATCTTTGAACGTTTGATCACTCTTCGAGTAAATTGTTCATTGCATTTGACAGGTAGGAAACCATTTAGATATCACTTCACCCTTTTGTCATCAATTTTTTCTTCTATTTTATCTATCTATCTATCTATCTATATATCTATCTATCTATCTGTGGAATCTGCAATCCATCGAACAGAAGTTATGAGGAATATTCAATTAAAAATGCCTCATAATTTATAAGAAAAAGTTCAAAGCCACTCTAACCCGTGTCTTTCATTTCTCTCTCTCTCTCTCTCTCTCTCTCTCTCTCTCTCTCTCTCTCTCTCTATCTCTATCTATCTATCTATCTATCTATCTATCTATCTATCTATCTATCTATCTATCTATCTATCTATCCATCCATCCATCCATCCATCCATCCATCCATCCATCCATCCAGCTATCTATGAAATCCGTAATCCATCGAACAGAAGTTATGAAGAAGATTCAGTTTAAAACCCACTCTAATCCACACTTCTGTCTCTCCCTCTCTCCCTCTCTCTCTTTCATATCATCCATCCATCTCTTTATTTTGTTGTTAACTCACCCGGTCTCCAGGTCTGACAAGTGGCTCCTGTTTGGTTCCCAGTTTGTGGAGCAGGTTGTAGGCCACCTTCATACTTCTGGACCACAGTTTACTACCTGCGAGAAGATCCACAGATCAGTGTTATTAAAAAAACACATCGTGTCCAGGCAGATCACCGGAAACCACCGGCCTCTTTTAGAAAAGGTTCAAAACGACCAAATACAAGTCAAAGTGATTTATGAAATATTTATTGAGTTGCAAGTTTAACCAAAAATCAGTGGGCTGATTGCCTCCCAATTTTTGCGATATATGAAAAGATGAAATGAATTTCTGTAACTATACAAGACGAATATATCATTTTCATATAATTAATTAACTAATAAATATTGTTTCATTGTGTTTCTTTCAAACCAGTTTCCAGTTTTATAAATGAGGCCCCATCTGCAAAAAATTACTGCACTGACTTGACACTCAACGTCAAAAAAACCCCTTCCAACTCTCAAATATTTGAGGTGCGCTTGATTTACCCTGTGGATTTGTACGTAGATGATTACCCAGATCCCGTTACACCGAGCAAAACCAAGCGCACCTCATGAATTTGAGATAATTGGAGCCAGGTACAGGCGAGACCGTAAAACCCACCGCAAAGACTTTCAAAGGAAGACAGAACCACAGCACATCAGACAGTATGGAAGTCATATAGGCCACATCAGTATGTCATTACACAGATAAAGGGTATCAGCATTTCCACTGGTGGAATTCAGGCCTAATTTCATGTTATTTTCAGCGCTCACGCAACTGAAAGGTAACGTGAACCGACCCTGAACTTTCACCCTTTTCCCCCTTTTGCCCCTTATGAAGGAAAAACCAATCAAAAACAAAAACGTTCAGTATCTGCCTGTACACATAAAGGTATTAATATTATCAAACTGTAACGATCGGTTTCAATTTGCCTGTGAAAATTGAGTTTTCTCCGTTCATTAAAGTCCCGACAATAGACTGTGTTTCCATCCATTGTTGTTTTTCCCAATTCAGACTGGCAGATGCAGATATTATGCATGACCAATCGAGCGTGACTTCCTTATTGTTTTGTGTGATAAATGAGGTTTTTTTTTTTTTTTTTAGATTTGTCAGAATTAATGAATTGAAGAGGCTTTACCCGCGGGGAAACAAGCCTGTTGGAAGAAGATGTGGAGAGTGAGAAGAGTTCAAAAACAATTCAAAGGTGCTCAAAGAAAAAAAAAAGAAGCCATTTGGGTATTTGAGGAGGATGAAATTGCTTTGAAAAACAGAATTAAGTTGTTGTTTTTTTCCCACTTGGACTTCACTGGAGGCTGGAGAGCAATAACTGCCTAAAATCTGCCTAGCAACTGCTTACCACTTACTTTGATGTGGTATTTGGAAGTTTCCAGAGAATGTTTCTCATCAAAAGACCTCAGATCTGTGGTCATGGTAAGTCATGATGATTGAAACAAGTCATAATTAATTGTATACTGCTTAAAATGTATTAAAGGGGTATACTGTACTACATACAGACATAAATACAATGATTAAAAGACGTTGTTATGTGATATTGTCACTTGAAAAATAAAGACTATTGTAAATAGGAAAACAGGAAAATGCCACCATGTTTGAAGGCCTTATGATAGATACTACCTTCTATATCGCTCCATAACAAGAATCAAACTCACGCCAACATTCATTATTAAAACAGTGGATGTGTGTGTGCTTGGGGAGCTGTTTAATAGTGTTTTTGCTCAATCCCATTTGAACACTTTGTTTCCAAAATGCTACACATCCATTTTGGGGAAAAAAAAAAACTATTACCTGAAGTCCATCCTTCAAAATTTCTGAGATTTCAGTCTGTAAAGCTGTCACCGTTTTGTCAACCAAGGACTTGAGTTACCTACGACTCCCACAGACTTTTTCCTTCTGAGTTCTGTAAGCGTGTGTCAGTTTTTCCAGATGGTGTACGTTTCATTTTGCGGGGCTCTTCATATGTTGTTGCCGTTCGGAGCGGCCCGTGAGTTTGCTGACTCCAGCCTTCCTCTGTGACTCAGTGTTTGGCGGCGGGGGGGGGGGAACAGCAGGCGACTAGAAGACCTGCTGCCAGAGGGATGAGTAAGGCGGCGAAGCAGAGCCCGACACAGCCTGCGCTCATGACCGATCCCTACCCACAATGCCACCCCAAAAACCAGCTGTGTGGTTATTCGGGGTAACGTCTGGTGGGCGGTGAGGGACACGAATAACTGTGTTCACACTGAGAGCAACAAGTCAGCAAGTCCATTCATTTCCTTTAGAGCTGAGTGACATGGGAAACTCGACTCGACTCGAAGCTGGACACGGCTGAAGTTTTCGTGGTCATCAGCTCTCAAAACCAGAGGTGTGACCAAGTCAACTTTGCCCTAACCCTAACCCTAACCGAGTCCCAAGTCAGTCTCAAGTCTTGAGGCACAAGTCTCAAGTCAAGTCCCACATCTAAATATAGATAACCAAGTCATCTTCATGTCAAGTCCAAGTCATTAATGTCAGGTCTCAAGTCTAAATGTAGAACAGCAAGTCAAGTCAGAACAGATCAAGAGTCCAGTATCAATTTAATATCTTAAAGAAAACTAAATATCTAGGACTTTTCAATGCAATATGGTTTTAATAGGATAAAAACTTGGTAAGAGCATCATGAGTTTGATTTCTATAATCAGTTTCAACTTCATTAAATTCAATCATTCCATACAAATTCAGAAAACAGAATTTAAATTCAGTCGTCTGCTGGAACAAATCTCATCACTTTCAATCTGAGTCATTTACACAAACACAAGATCTCAAGTCAAGACTTTAGAAACCTTTTCAAGTCGTCAAAGTACAAGTCACCAGAACCCAAGTCAAGTCAAGTCTCAAGTCTTCTCTTCATGCATCAAGTCAAGTATCAAGCAATTAAAACTGTGACTCAAGTCCAAGTCGTGTGAGGAACTGGACTGTTAAAGGTCCAGTGCAATGAGAACTGGGATTTCCCAATCTCATGGTTTTGTGTGACAAGGGGCGGAGCTTTAAAATGTATTCATCCTGAACTTAAAGCGGATCATTCCATACAAATTCAGAAAACAGAATTCAGTCGTCTGCTGGAACAAAACTCACCACTTTCAATCTAAGTCATTTACACAAACACAAGATCTCAAGTCAAGACTTTAGAAACCTTTTCAAGTCATCAAAGTCAAGTCCCAAGTCACCAGAACCCAAGTCAAGCCGCAGACAAAGCCTCTGGCCCCGCCTACAAACAGTCAGTCAGTCAGGTTTTGTGGGAGAGTCATGAACTAAGCAAAAGGTTTTCTGCAGTTGCGATACGACAAAATACGCCTTCCTCTCTGATGAGTCTCGCTCCTTCACCGCCTGCAGCAGAGACCGCAGTCCTGCATAAACATCTTCAGGCTGGAAACCCAGAGGCGACAACAGAACCCAGAACAGCTTTCAGCTCTAACACTCTGCAGAGCTGAGGGAGTTTCATGTGTGTGGAAGAGGAAGACGAAACCAATTTACTCACAGATACTGGAACTAGGCTTTCTGAAAATCTCTCCTAGGTAAACATGTTTATGTTTATGTGTATTAAAAAAATAACCACTTTGGCACTTTTGCACTTATCACTTTTATGATTTGTGATCTGTTTTGTCTCTGTATTGAATGTCCTGTCTGTCTGTAACTTTGTATTGTACTGCTGCTGTTGCCCGACCAGGTCTCTCTTGAGAATGAGACCCCTCTCAATGAGATTACCTGTCTAAATAAAAGTTTATTAATAATAATAATAATAATAATAATAATAAAAATAAGAGACAAAACAAGAAAATCCATCAAATTAAAAAAAAAAATCAGCAAAAAAAGAAAGAACCAAAAACAAAAAGTCAATATTACATGTTCTAAAAGGAGTAGGAAGAAGAAAAAACTTATCTGGTTCTGCCCCCTTTCTCTAATAAGTAATAAAATGTTTCTTCTTCTTAAACTGATTTATATTTGTACTTTGTACTATGCTCTACATAGCTGTATCTAAATATAGAGTCAGAGCGCAGGGTCCTGATGCAGTTCGGCTGCCTGGTTCAAAGGCACTTGGGCAGTGACAGTGTGCAGCGTGGATGAGACAGCAGACGCCCAACATCCACTAACTCACAACTGGAGAACACGCTCCTCTTCCTCCTTTCACAAGCCAGGAGAGAGAGAGGTTTCTCGCTGGCTTGTTAAAAACTTCTACCGGCATCTCGCTGAAGAGAGTCCGGATCTAATCAGAGCTCCACATGTTTGTGTGCAGAGCCGGGATCTGGTTCTTCAGGACAAGACGGATCAATCAAGCCATGAAACGTCCATCCAGCAGCCTGATGTCCTTCTAAACTGAGAGGAGGAGAAACTAAACCAGTCCAGTCCTCTATCGCATTCATGTTCTAAAATTAGATATTTGAGTGACAGCTACTCTTACAAGAAAACAAACAAATTCTGTTTCTTTTGGGGAATAGTAAGTGACATAAATCCTTGTTTGACAAAAGCAAAACACATTTACAGACTAGACGATCTGGTCGATATTTTAGAGGTAATGAATCATGAACTTCATTTAATGATGATTGAGGGTGGCTGTGGCTCAGGAGGTAGAGCGGGTCGTCCACTAATCAGCAGGTCTTTGGATAATATATATGAATGCAGTCCATATAAATGCAGTCCATGATCATTTTCCCCAAATGGATATGCATCGCTTTGGAAAGACCGGACCTCGATTATCACATTAAGCTTTGAGCGAAGTGAATAAAGGAACGAGACTTGCTCATCACCGTCGTTTCCTTGATCAGAGCCGACAGTGAAGCCTGCCGCCTGCTGAGACACACGGCTCCGAGTTTCAAGGGTAATGAAGGGTTCAAAAGCAGGAATATGACATTATGACAAGATGCTGTGAGTTTTGACGCGATAAAACCGCTGTCAAAAGACACGTCATTCAAGTCGAGCTTTTAACATTAGAAAGGCCAGTGGATGTTTGGGGATCTAAGAGAAACCCATCAATTAGAAGGAATACATGTAGTTCTAACTACTATTTCCTTACATGATATTTAAAATCTATCAACACTGGTTTGTACAGTAACTTGTTCTTGGAAAAGACATGGAGAGACATTCTGAAAGTGGAGATACACTACCAGTCAAAAGTTTGGACACATGTTTCTTTATTTTTACTATTTTCCACATATTTTCCACATTTTAGAATAACAATAAAGACATCAAGCCAAGTGTTTAACAAATCAAAACTATCTTATATTGTCAATTCTTTAAAGTAGCCGCCCTTTGCCTTGATGGAAAGGCAAAAGGCTTTGGAAAGAAATTCATACATAGGATCAACTTCACTATTTATATTTGTCTAAGAAACACATTTCAAGCATTTAAGCAGAAGCCTTTAGATCAAAATGGCTTTAAGAGAATGAAAACATTCAATCAGGTGGATCCAAACTTTTGACTGGTAGTGTATTTTAATGCTTAATTTCAAAAATACTGTTGGTGCTTTCTGGTCCTTTCTGATGTTAAAAACAGGATTGCTGCAAAGTGTTTTACAGATATAACAGATAGAAACATGGATAATAAAAGCAAGAGAGACGGTGTGCACTTGTGTACGGACACACTATCCCACTACGACATCTGGAAACGCTACGATCCTTATCCATATAATAATAATGTGATTTTCTTTGCTAAATAACATTATCCATGCCGTTTTCTGTGGATTAAAATAAGCTCCAGAAAGTCTTCGTTTGGTGCGAGTGAGATGAAAACTTTTTTTTTTGTGAATAAAAATGTTTCCATCCTGCCAATTAGGCGGGGTTATCTGCAGTGCAGCGTGGCGAGGGGTAACTGTGAGGACAAAGAGAGAGAGAGAGAATACACTATCATGCATTGTGTGTGTGTGTGTGTGTGTGTGTGTGTATGTGTGTGTGTGTTCTCCGGGGGGGGGCGGAGCGCGGCCTGACAGCAAGGAACTAAACAAGTTTGTCCTTGTCGGCCGACATCAAAGGGAAGACACCGCAGGAACGAAAGATAAAACGAGATAGAGAGAGAGGAGGAGGGAGAGAGAGAGAGAGGCGAGAGAGATGGAGATTGAGATTGAGATTCAGCACTGCACACCAGTTTTGCACACACACACACACACGCACACACACACACACACACACACACACACACACGCTGTCTCACCCATTTTCTTGTCTCTGTGGTGGAAGGCTCCTGAGTGCTGGCTGAAGACATTTCACAGTCTGGTGAGCGCTCATATCTCTCCCATCATCTGCTGCGAGCTCACTCCGCACAGATCAGTGTGTTCACATACACACACACACACACACACACACACACACACACACTGCACACACACACACACTGCACACACACACACACACACACACACACACACACACTGCACGCCTATTTGAAGAAAGTTGGCGCTCTAGGGATGAAGTTGTGGGCCTATTCCTGTTATTCCTGTGGGGGAATGTTTGTGTGTGTGTGTGTGTGTGTGTGTGTGTGTGTGTGTGTGCTCATATATAGTACATTGTACAAGTGTGTATGCCCACCAACTTCAATATGTGCGCGTTTGTGTGTGTGTTCAGGCGAATGAATTGAATGAATACGTGTGTGGATAGAAATGTGTGTATATGTATGTGTGTGTGTGTGTGTGTGTGTGTGTGTGTGTGTATCTGGGGCCCCCCTGGTGTCGCTTCATTCTCACCGCTGTACAGCAGGGAGGTCTGACTCTAAATTCATTCATCCCCCCCCCCCCGGACCTGAAGCCATTTTGTGTTGCCCCCCGGAGGCTGGGACAGGGTGTGATGTCATCAGGGAGCTGGACAGACACGGCTGATAAAAGCTTTTGTGTCGATTCAGATTACTTTAGCGGTGTTGTGTGTTTTGTCTTCTGACTTCTGGCTGTGGAACAAACTGCCCATCTGGTCCGTTAAAGACTTATTCCCCTCTGTAATATATTTACCTGACAATCTGATCTGGTGAAGACTTACTCTGCATAATATTTAGCAGCTGAAAAAACAAAATCAGACTCCAGTCCCTGTGACTTCAGCTGAGCATGATGGACTTCTGGTCTGTGCTTTTTTTTTGTTTAGATTGCAGATTGCACAGGCACTTTCTTTCTTTCCCAGTCTCTACCCGGACTGGTTTTTATCTTTGTTTATTCCCATCTGTATTTAGTCTCTTATCGTGTTTTCAGAATTTTTATTTGTACCTTCCTATCTCTTAATGTACACATTGGAAGTTACTATACACCAGAATTTCCTTCGGGATCAATAAAGTATTTATCTATCTATCTATCCATCTTAGGCTGGGTATTGGCAAGGACCTCACGATATGATATGTATCACGATACATTGCGATACGATACATAATTTACTGAAAATTTAAAAGTAGAGCTGAAAATACAGCTTGCTGTGTACCACCTGGGTAGTCTAATATGTACATCACATTATATTAATAACTCAGTGGACAAATTGAGTCAAAACTATTCAATTCAAAGGGAAATTTAAGGACATTTTAAATCCGTTTAAAACATGAATAATTTTTTTGAATGTATCGATATGAGGGGCTGGAAAATCGATACAGTATCATGGAAAAAAATATTGCAATACTCAGCTGTATTGATTTTTTTGCACAGCCCTATTTTTACCGCAATGGACCTTCTCATACCAGTTCAGAACACATTAAGAAATAGCTGATTATGAGCATCAGTTTGTTTGTTTTGTTCTGCTAGGCTTTCCAAGCATGAGGAACTTCTGGCTGTCAGATGTCAACATCCGTCCCCTTCTACCCGTAAAACTTACCCGTCTCAATTAAAGGAGTAATAAACACTCCAGAGTCTGAATAAACCGCTCCAAACACTCTCAGTGTGGACACGCCCTCAGATTAACCCTCATCCTACCGACTGGGGTACCCACAGACCCCAGAGCTATACTTTTTGTCATATCTCACAGGTGCTTTATTCTATCATTCCAATTTTTCATGACTTTGTCAATCAATTTGTTCCTAATGACTTCATATTGTTTTCTGTTTCTGTTTTAATTAGTGCTTTTTAAAAATACCAATGTATTGGGGTCAAAAGCACCCAATTCCGCCTATGCAGTTTGACTAGATGGAACTATTTATTGCGTTCATGTTTGCCATGGGTCCTAATTTAAAGTATCACACACTATCAGGGGGGGTAGGGGCGCTCTGTCAGTCATTTTGAAGGAGACAGACACAGATGCAGCAGACACAGATTTCCTCATGTGCTCTGTGACCCTAAATACTGCTCTTCCTAAGGTAAGATGATGTTCAAAGTCACAAATACAATACATCATTTAATTAACTGTAGCTTTCCTAAAATAATAATAATCAGTTTTTTTTTTCAGATGGCATAAATTACATAACTAATAATGTTTTGAGAAGAAATAAGTTAACATTTTGCTATGATGGTTGTTTCTTACAGTAGTTTATTCTTGGGGTCCCCAGGGATGTTAAATATGTTGGGAGGATGAGGGTTAAAGCTCTATGTGATGACTTTTTTGTGGTAAAACATTCACTTTCTGGACAAAAGCTTTCAAAATGAGCTTTGGCCAGCAGGATGGTCTTCAGTTACAGAGACCGTCCCGTACCTGGAAAGTCACAGGTTTGTTTCCTCTAACAGCCAATCAGCCCGTTCACAACCTGCTCACGCATTTTCCGTCACGCAGGATAACAGCATCAAGAACATTCCTAAAAAAACATAATAAAGTAAATTCTGAAAATATGGGCTGTTGGGATTTAAAAAAAACTTTTACACCCACTGTAGCAGAGCAGCTTTCTTCAAAGTGTCTTTTTCACACTTTCCTAATGTGCTTAGCGCTCTGTCTGGCTGCCATTAGTGGAATTATGCACACACAGCGGGGGTTAAACATTGTTTGGTGCTTCAGTTAATCAGCTTGGGGAAGCCAGGCAGGCTGAGAGGGATGAGACTCAGAGAGCGCTCCTCTGAAAACCCTCTGGACCAACAAGCATGTTTCCCTCAACAGCACAGTGTGGTTCTTAGAGCGCTCCTTATGTTGATGACGTATATTGGAAATTGATTAAAAAATGTACCTTAAGATAACGGATTTAGGTCGCAGTCGATGCATCCTTTTAACATTTTTCCTGTTATAGCACTTTGTAACTTAGTTAAGAAAAACTCGATACAAATATTATTAGTAGTATTCATGATGCATCAAGTTTTCATAATTCCAGTGCCTTTAATCTGCTGAAAAACTTCATCATAGTCCCTAGACTCACATACAGTATGTGCAGAGGTGGAATGTAACTGAGTGCATTTACTCAAATACTGCACTTCAGTAGAATTTAGAGGTACTTGTACTTTACTTGAGTATTTCCATTTCATGCTACTTTATACTTCTACTCCACTACATTTCAGAGGGAAATATTGTACTTTTTACTCCACTACATTTATTTGACAGCTTTAGCTACTAGTTACTTTGCAGATTTAGATTATTAATACAAATTATAAATCAACTAATGAATTATGATATATTTTTTATAGGTTAATCTACCCAGCAGTATATAAAGTAATTAAAATTAGCTCCACCTTTACCAGCTGCAACATTAAAGTGACAAACACATTAATGCATCAATAATTATAGTCCAATAACATGATATATATGATTCTGAAATGAGCCATTCTGCATAATGACTACTTTTACTTTTGCTACTTTAAGTATATTTTGATGCAAATACTTTTGTACTTTGACTTAAGTAACATTTTGAATGCAGGACTCTTACTTGTAACAAAGTATTTTTACACTGTGGTATTGATACTTTTACTTGAGTCAAAGATCTGAATACTTCTTCCACCACTGCATATGTGTTCTCTTAAAACACCCTGTTGAAGTCTATGAAATATATATATAGGTTGCTTCGTTTTAAGGGGTTTTAAGGGGTTTTAAGGGGTTTTAAGGGGTTATGAGCCAAAAAGTTTGAGAACCACTGCTTTAAACTGCTGCTTTAAACTCTTTTTCTTTACACCACTGACCCAACAGCAGTACAGAGTCTTGTCTCGGTCTTTTCCCCGGTGGTTTGTGTACCGTAGGTGAGGACGTAGAGCGGCTTCCCGTTGGTGTCCATGGTGGTGAGGCAGGGGGCTTTGGGGGAGATGGTGCCCCACCGCTGCAGCGCCGCCTCCAGGGACGGAGGCCAGTTGGTGACGACGCCCAGCTGCTCGCCCCGCATGGCCGCCATCTGGGCCCCCTCCGCCCGGGGCTGGTTAGGGTCCGGCTGCTGGACTGGAAGGGGGGAGAGAGAGGGGGGGGGGGGGGGGGGAGAGAGAGAGAGAGAGAGAGAAAGAGAGAGAGAGAGAGAGAGAGAGAGAGAGAGAGAGAGAGAGAAAGAGAGAGAGAGAGGTCAAGGAACGTCTTCATTCATTGCCTGAATTCCAAGTTTGGAAGTAACTAATTACATTTACTCACGTTACTGTAATTGAGTAGCTTCCTACAGTATGTACTTTTTGATACTTGTGTATTTTTGTAAAGTCAGTAATTTTACTTTTACTTAAGTACATTTTCACTGAAGTATTGTACTTCACTACATTTTAAATCCCATCCATCACAGAACAGATTGTGTGTCTCTCCATCAGCAGCAGAAACTGGATCAGCTGTAAACTGACAAACTGTGGATCCATTCACAGTGAGAAGAGGAATCTGACTTTACTTTGTTTCTGCACTTTATTTTGTCGTTTCTAATGTTTCCAGTGAAAAGAATCTAGTCTGAACTCTGTCCTCTCTCCTTTTAGAATCACATGGAAAAGATCACAGCTGACAACGTTCTCTGTTCTAAAGAGGAACTCAGGACCTTTTACTCTGAGGACATTTTAAATCAGACACTTTTTACTTTTACTGAAGTAGATTTTAACACCAGTACTTTTACTTCTACTTAAGTAAAACATCAGCAAAGTAACAGTACTTCCACTGGAGTAAGATGTTTTAAAACTCTTTCCTCCCCTGCTGAATTCTTCGGTTGGCATTTAAGACACTTTGCATGAAGCACGACGAAATATTTGCCCCGATTTTATTTTTTATCACCGCTGCATCACACAGAATGTTCATGAGGAATGTGGGAAAATAGCATTAAAGCATTAATTTACAGAGAGTGCATTTTTAATATTATGCTTTAAAACATTTTAGCAGCAAATTGGACAAAGCTGAGTGTTTCCAACGTTTGCCATTCATGCCTCATTTATGAATTATCTTTTGGCTCCGCGTTGCAGCAGCTTCTGATGTTGTAAACATAGAGAAATATTAATAAGTTAGGAGCAGAATTGAGAAGCGTAATGTGTGGATGGTGATACAGCTGTGTGGATTATTTAATTACAATTTTTTTTTTGTCCCCTTTTCCCTTTACCCTTCAAGAGGTCCTTTTGTCCTCTTGCTAGGCCGTCATTGTAAATATGAATTTGTTCTTAATTGACCTGCCTGGTTAAATAAAGGTTAAATAAAAAATATTTCCCAGCAGCGGATGAGAGAATGCTATAAATTTGCTATAAATCATTTTGAACATAAGCAACTTCGGGTAGAGCGGCTCAAACTAAAATGTGTGCACTCTTGGTACTGATGTTAAAAGGTATCATCATTGTCATTCTCATCTATATTTTTGTTGTTGTTGTTGTTGTTGTTATCATCACTACCATCATCATCACCGCTGCCATTATCATCAGTGTCATTCTATTCTACTCAAATCAATTCTGTTCTTTTCTTTTCTCTTCTATTCTTCTCTATTCTCAATATTTCTCAAATCAATCAATTATTTTTTTAACTTTCATCACAGGCATGTCTCAAAGGACTTTACAGAGAACAAGTTTACTTAGATCTAAGTAAAACACAAACTAATCAACAATCAATCACACAACAAAATGACACCATGCAGCATGTAAACAAAATCAAACGCAAGGAGAGAAAACGGAGCACAAGACCCAAAACAGCATGTTGAAAAGACACAGACACAAACCTATCTATCATCCTACCTGACCTGGCCTCAAATATACACATCAAATGAAAGACAGACAGAGTGAGGGGTCTGTCCGGTGGAAGATCTTTACCCTCCAGCAGCTCCTCGAAGTCGTCGACGAAGAACTCTCTCAGCGGCGGCCGCTTGGGTCTCTTCAGAGTGTTCACCAGCTGCTGGATTTTAGCTGAAACCCTGCTGCTGACTGGGACACCTGTGGAGGGCCCACACACACACACACACACACACACACACACACACACACACACACACACACACACACACACACACACACACACACACACAGATTAATGTAATAATAATAACAATAATAATAATCTTAAATGATATAGTGAGGACTTAATTTATTTCTATATATATACCTGGATGGCGAAGGTATGTGTGTTGGTGTGCGTGTGTGTGGATGTGTGTGTGTATGTGAGTATGTAGTTTATGTATGTATGTATTTGCACATGTACATCTTTATGTATACATTTTTATTTTGCCAATATTATTATTGTTAGAATTGTATAATTTATTTATTTTAATTTCTGTCTATTACTATTTTTAATTTGTTATTTTTATTTATTTATTTATTTTTTCTAAGCTGTACTTAGTATAAAATGTCAACCTCTTTTGCACATCATATTTCTGCTATGTTATGTTTACCTTTTTAACTGATTGTATGTCTGCAGTTTTTTGTTGAAAATTAATAAAAATCTGGTCAAAAAACCCCCCCAAAAAAACAAAAGGTAAGGTAAATAGATACAGTCATAAGGATATCAACAAATGGAATAATAAAACATGCAAGGCAACACAGATGAAAACAAATAAAAGCCAAAGGTTATATAAAGGCCTGAGGATGAAAGTATGTTTTAAGAAGAGATGTGAAGGCATACTGCGTAGAGTTTTTCCTCTCTAGCTCAACAAGACATTAAGCCACGCCCCCTGAACGCAGTTGCCAGAACGGTAAAAAACAGTAAAAAAAAAAGTACAGCGAGGCGAAATGCCACGCAGACGAGGCTCGATCCAAAACGAGAGTGAATCTGTTGGCTTTCACCTGTTGGAGAGTATTGAAGAGAGGATGAGGATGAAGAGCAACACAGAGTTGGTCTGTTGGACAGATAGCTGCCGGTTAGCTTAGCTATCAGCTTTTCTGCTACAATGAAGCTATGCTAACAACAGTAGTTAGCTGCCAGCTCACACACACACACACACACACACACTCACTCTGACCAGAACTCCAGTTCCTCTGTGTTAGAGTTCAGGACCGCTACTGTAGCCAGAGAGGCTTTTAGATATAAAAAGACTCAGCAGTGGTTTTGGTGGAGTCATTCCTATGTTCCCCAGTTCTAGGGTTAGGGTTAGGGTTAGAGACCTTCAAAATCAAATAAAATGATAACTATTGGTTTTGTTGTGTTTATACAGCTGTTTTGAAGCCTTGTTCCAACAAAAAAAACAACTGGATAATATTTATGAAATATTTTAACTTGAAACGGGTCAAATTTGACCCGAACACAATAGGAGGGTTAATGTGTGTTAACAGAATATTGAACTGGGGAACATAGGACCCTGGGAACATAGGACCCTGGGAACATAGGACCCTGGGAACATAGGACCTGGGAACATAGGACCTTGGGAACATAAGACCCTGGGAACATAGGACCTTGGGAACATAGGACCCTGGGAACATAGGACCTTGGGAACATAGGACCCTGGGAACATAGGACCCTGAGAACATAGGACCCTGGGAACAAGGACCTTGGGAACATAGACCCTGGGAACATAGGACCCTGAGAACATAGGACCTTGGGAACACAGGACCCTGGGAACATAGGACCTTGGGAACATAGGACCCTGGGAACATAGGACCCTGAGAACATAGGACCTTGGGAACATAGGACCCTGGGAACATAGGACCCTGAGAACATAGGACTCTGGGAACATAGGACCCTGAGAACATAGGACCTTGGGAACATAGGACCTTGGGAACATAGGACCCTGGGAACATAGGACCATGGGAACATAGGACCTTGGGAACATAGGACCCTGGGAACATAGGACCCTGGGAACATAGGACCTTGGGAACATAGATATGCTCCCATTGTGGTTGCAGGACTCACCTGCTGCCACAAGGTCGATGCCCAGAAACGTCCTGAACATTCAGAAATAAGAAAATCCAGGCAGAAGGCAGCAGGCTCTCTGCAGACACACACACTGTCACACACCACCAATGGACCATAAGTAATGACTGATATATATATCTATATCGGATATTTTTTGGATGAGTTTCTGCTATTTCAAGGTGCAAAATCCTGCTCAGTACGCCTTTAAACGGATGATACTGACTCATGTATTCCAGGCGACTTGTCAGCACGCACAGAGACTAAAGCCCGAATTCATAATTGTTCTCTCACAGGTGCACGCATGTGAGGAAGTCACTCAGAAGTCCACATTCCACTGAGCAATATGCTAAGTGCCTCCCCCCCCCCCCCCCCCGCCGCTTCCACCTCCGAACACAAAAAAAACGTCCCCGTGTTTCAAATCCACATTAAAGCGGCTCGTCTTCTCTCAAGTGAGCGATCAACACACACGGCCGCTGCCACCGCCACCGCCACCGAACGTGAGGCAGACGAGACGAAACGAGACGAGAACACAAACAGCTCTTTCACCGAGCGACAGTTTAAACTCAGCTGTCACGCCGCAGCGGCACTTTGTGACGGAGAGGTGGGATGAAAGCAGGGGAGCTGCTGTGTGAAATGAGGCGTGGACGCAAATATCATTTTTCGCCGTGTTTGATTTAAGTGGCCGGGCGTGTCGGAGACGCCACCGCACACCGCCACCGCACACCGCCACCGCATACACACACACTGGCAGAGCGGCAGAGAGGAAGTCTGGGCGTCCGGGAACGTCTGTAACCCCTCTAGGTGAAAGTCATGGGTTCATTTTTTTTGTTTTTTTTTGTTTCATATCTCTCTTTCAAACTGATTATCTTGGTGGGCAGATGCACAAAAAAAAAAACCCACGCAGACAAACACAGTGAACGCATCACATCTCCAGGGAAGGTTTGCTGCTCTTTCTCAGCACTGGACTGCTTCACATTCATTCAGTTCAAACACAGTCACAGTCAGAGGTGCCTTGCTCAAAGGCAGTGCTCGTCTCTGTACAGGCAGCAGGGTCAGGAAATTAGCAGGGGCTTGAGGATAAAAATGCCCTTCAAAGTTCAGAAATGTCATGAAATTACAAATGAGTGTGAAACACCCCCGATAATTAGGAGTATTCCTTTTTATATTGTCACCGTGATTTAATTTTTGTCATATATTCATGTGTGAATGTGGCTGTTGTCCACTCTGGGCTACCGTAGCTGATTTGTGCGAGCCGATGAGCAAACGATTCTTCCCAGCATGTTCTGGGCGAGAAAAATTGGGCGGTTTTCCATCAGAAAACAACTGAGTACCCAGTCTGAAGGAGAAGAAAATGTCTTTGACTATTACTCATTTTTACAATTTAAAATAAAATAAATCTTAGTGGTACAACTTGAGTGTTTATTTGCCGACATGTGTTGCAAATTTAACGTTTCAATAAAACTGCCCCTTAAAAGGACCAAAACGTGCCCAAAATCAGAACAAGGGGGCAAAACATTACCTTCGAAAGACCTGATAGTTAAGATAGAAAAACTCTAAACAGACCCCATGCATTTAAGACAGTGGATGGGGAAACTGAAGGAAGCCTACAGAGGGAAATCTCTGTGCCCACAAAGTGAGTCAAAGGTTAAACGATGAGCAAACATCCAAACACAAGCAGACAGTAACAGAACAAGCTCTGGGTGAAGCTCATCCCCGAAGATTAAAAAGAAAGATGAATAGAGGCACGCGACCCCGATGTTTCGCAAAAAAACAACAGATGAAATCCTGTCAGAGCTTTTTCCTGTGTCTCTTCCTTCAGCCAAACATCCCAACAAGCTCCCATCTGCATCACTTTGTTCTCTGCATCCAGCAAGCTGCCTCTGGCCTCTCGCTCAGCGTCTCTGGTCCCCGCAGCGTATCGATGGCGGCGTCTGATGAACACGTTCCTCCGCTGCAGCTTCACGTCCCTCCAGAGAGGCGGTTAGACGACTGTCAAACAAACGTCCAGATCGGCAGCTTGGGTCTTCTCTGCCGGCCTCGCTCTGAAGGAAACGTCGAGATTCATCCGTCCAGATGCCAGGAACGTTTTGCTCGGCCGCCACCAAAAATTAAAAAAAAAAAAGGGGTTTAAATCTGACCTGTGATGTGTCGACATCTTCTGACACGACCTCAAATGACTAGAATTTATAACCTCCTCCTCTCCTCTGCTTGTCTCCTCTCCTCTCCTTGTCTCCTCTCCTCTCTCCTCTCCTTGTCTCCTCTCCTCTCCTCCTTGTCTTCTCTCCTCCCCTCTCTCCTCTCCTCTCTCCTCCCCTCTCCTCTCCTCTCTCCTCTCCTTGTCTCCTCTCCTCTCCTTGTCTTCTCCCCTCTCCTCTCCTTGTTTCCTCTCCTCCTCTCCTCTCCTTTCCTCTTCTTGTCTCCTCTCCTCTCCTTGTCTCCTCCTCTCCTCTCCTTGTCTCCTCCTCTCCTCTCCTCTCCTCTCCTCCTCGATTTCCTCGCTAACCGTGATGAGAAGAATCCCTCCTGCCGTGTTTCATTCACAAAACAAAACACAGGAGCAGCATTATCTGTTTGATAGCTGCTTTTTTCCAGGCTTATGTTCCTTTCTTGTGACTCCAAAAGCTCCAGAAGGTTTGGTGAGCACACATTTTTTCTTCTTCACATTCACACACTTCCACATATTCAGATGTGGGAGCTGCTCCAGTACAACCGGCCTTCTAGTGTGGGACACAGTGCAGCTCAGTGCCTTGCTCAAAGGCACCTGGACCACAGAGACTTTTTGTTTTAATGCAGCTTACCTGATTTTGAACTTGATTTTTCTGATTTTTGAACTCTGGAACTATGGAAAGTGTCCTTGAGTCTGAGAAAGGCGCTCTGAAATCAAATTTATTATTATTATTATCTCACTACTATAATTGGAGAGCGGTTTGTGTGTTTGTGTGTCCCACCATGGAGGAGAGGAGAGGAGAGGAGAGAGGAGAGGAGACAAGGAGAGGAGAGGAGAGAGGAGAGGAGAGGATAGAGGAGAGGAGACAAGGAGAGGAGAGGAGAGGAGGAGAGGAGGGGATAGAGGAGAGGAAACAAGGAGAGGAGGAGAGGGGAGGACACAAGGAGAGGAGGAGAGGGGAGGACACAAGGAGAGGAGGAGAGGAGGAGAGAGGAGGAGAGGAGACAAGGAGAGGAGAGGAGAGAGGAGAGGGGAGACAAGGATAGGAGAGGAGGAGAGGAGGAGAGGAGAGGAGAGGAGAGGAGGAGAGGAGACAAGGAGAGGAGAGGAGGAGAGGAGAGAGGAGAGGGGAGACAAGGATAGGAGAGGAGGAGAGGAGGAGAGGAGGAGAGGAGGAGAGAGGAGAGGAGGAGAGGAGAGGAGAGAGGAGAGGAGAGGAGGAGAGGAGGAGGTTATAAATTCTAGTAATTATTATTATTATTATTATTATTATTAGGAGTGATTCTCATTCACTTTCCCTGCCCAGATTTTCCCAGCCGGTCTGGAAAGTCGAAGCCGTCTTGTCTCACCTCGGGGCGTCAGTCAACCTGAGCCTTTCTTCCCACTGAGCACACACACACACACACACACACACACACACACACACACACACACACAGAACTGACACAACCCGATCACATGTTGAGCCACAGAGACCCGAGGGCCCGAGGCTGCAGAGCCAACATGAGGCAGACAAACCCAGTGCACTCTGTAGACGACACACTCCAAATAGAAAAATAAAACACACACATGACTCACGCTCTTCTCATACGTACACAAAATTAATCCCAGACGTTTTATCGCCCGCCCTTCCCTTCCCCGCTCTGCCTCCGCCTCACACAGGACGAAAAAAAAAAAAACTCCAAATATTAAAATGCAAATTAGTTGTGTCTGAAGTGAATAAAACAGGCTTCCAGAGCATTAGCAGGCACATCCAGGAGAAAAAATGAGAAAGAGCCTCGAATTGATTGGGCAAATTGTTTTTCACTGTTTTTCATTGTCAGCCCATGTTGGTCATATTTCATGCTTTCATCTGCAGGAGAAAACAAAGAAAGGCACTTGGAGACATTCTGATGTATCAGTTAAAGGACATAAACCCATGATAAGAGATTTAGACAAGGGAGAGACAGCAGGCATGACAGTTTTGGGAGGTTGTGATGGAAAGGCTATGATTACTAGTTAGTTAGTTAACCACAAATACAGTTATGAAAGTGGTTTAAATAATACTCGATCATTATAACAAAAATAAAACAAAATCAAACATTATATTGTCTGACCGGGAAACAAAAAAGGTGTATGCTGAAGCCTAAGCTTATTGTGCCTACTCTTTATACTTAACAAAGCATTATCCTTGCTCCTTGCTCTACCCAAAATAGCTGTGAAACAAAACAGACAAAAAAAAATAATAATAATAAAAAATAAATAAATTTAGCCTAATAAAGAAACATAACAGCATAAAACAGAAACAGATAAACAAAACAAAGACAGTTCATGATTGTCATTCATTTCTCAGTGTTGGTCACAGCAATATATTATTATATTATTATTAGTAGTAGTATTATCAGACAAACTATTATATATAGAGACAGTGCACTCTATCAGTTTTGAATGGGAAAATCTGTAACGCTAAACATGGCGGCTCCGACAACATAACACAAGAATAAGAAAATCCACCAATCATACTTTCAGGTTTACGCAACGGCAGAACTTTGTTATTTACGACAACTCAACATCAACCGTCCCTGCCAGCAACCATTTTATTAATACACTTGAAATAATTTAATAACATGATATTCTCAGATATATTGGACTGCATGATGTCATGACTGTTGACAGCTGACGCAATGACAGATGCATGATGGGAGCCGTGAACCAGATTTGTCTTGAATGTCGTAATCTCTCTGTTTCATGAAGCAGTGGATGGACCGCACCTTTTTAAACTTGCTTTTAACTGACTTATATTATTTTATTCTTATGTTATTATTTTACTTTTTATTTGTGTATTATTATTTTCTCTTCATGTTCTTATGTTCTCATGTTTATTGATGCTCAGATGTGAGTACTTGTGTCAAATTTTCTTTTGTTTTTATTTTATTGTTTTAATCTTTATCCATTTTACTTTGTCTTAGCACTTTGTAACAATATTATATTATTATTAATTATAGTTATAGTTATTAATATTATTATTATTATGGAGCTGCGTACAAACACTGGTAAGTGGAAAAACAATGTTTTTCTGTGACAACACAGTGTCCTTTAAAACAAATTTTAACACTCCATGTTGTTAATAATCCATCAGTGTTATATTACATGTTTTATTTATGTAGAAGCTTATATGACTATACCTGCATTTGTTTATATCAGTTAGACTTTCTCTACCTTTTTTCTTCATAACTGGGCTGTGATCTCTATTCTGCCTAGTTAATATACTTTGTTTTACATTTGTTATGTTTACAGTATTTTTCTTCTCTTTTCTGATGTCTCTACATGTTTATGTTTTTTTTTCTGTCATTTCTGTGTGTTTTGTGTTGTATTGTTATTTTTGTTAAGTAAATAAAAAAAACAATCCATCAGTGATCCTAAATATGTAATGCAAATGATTGTATGTATGTCAGTGCTTCAGATAGAGACGACTCCCTATTCAAACAGATAGGAGTCTAGTCTTGTTAGTCACAAACTTCCTCCCTGGAGGGTGTTACCCGGAGTGAACCCACTGTCCTTAAAGGGACTTGGGTATTACTTCTCCCTGTCTCCTCCCCACATCGCTCCACCAACCCCCGACTCACCGTCTCCGGTCTCCATCAGCTCGGCGTTGCCGTACTTGGGCGTCTGCCTCTGGGCGGCGGTGCCGGCACCCTGGGGTCTCTCCACCTGGATCCCGTCGGTGGCGGTGTTGTTGGTGTAGCCGGTGACATCTGGAGGGGCAGAGTGGTTCTCTGGGATGTGAGAAAACAGAGGGGAACGAGGAAGGAAGGAAGGCCTGGTTAGTTCCCCCACTCCCCCACACAGCCTACTGTTACAGGAGGAGGCATTTTAATGGGGATTCTTACACAGAAGTTAGGTTATATGACAGAGAAATACTCTAAAGGCATGTATACCATATGAGTCAATCCCCCCCCCCCCCCCCGACACATCCTACTGTTAATCTAAGTAGGGATAACTACACATAGGAAAGGTTATATTATACAGCTGTATTACAGATACAGATGTAGCCGTTATTGAAGTCCCACTTTTTACTGCATGCTTGCTGAATTTTGGCTTCATCTCTGAGAGGAAGTTGTTTGGGAAAAAAAAAAAGTTTTGCTCTCTTTTCAGCCGTCTAAGGCCCTGATTTACTAATAACTTCCATGGGTGCAAAAAACTTTTAGCATGTGCAAAACCAGTGACATAACTCCTGATTGGTCAAGAAAATTGTCTTGCACCTATCACACGTCTTTGAAAACTGCAAATGCTTTTGTCTCCACTAAAGGTTTTTAGTAAATCTGGGCCTAATTGTACTTAGAAAGCTTAGATCATAACCTGGAAAACATTTTGATATTGAATATACTGTATCTTGATATGATGTGGAAAACCTGTGTAAATACAGCGGCAAAACGAAAGTTGAGACAACCAATCAGGACATAAATATCTTTCTAATATCAGATCAGATCCATTTCTAAAGCCGTTTCAATACGTTTTACTGTGCTGTAATATCATATTGTGAATATTTTGCCTGCTTTTTGCTTGCTGGGAAGACATGGTCAGTTGAGAGACAGTAGAGTTTTGTGTTGCCCACTAATTTGGTTCTACTGTGTAACACTCAAGACAGACTTGCAGTGCTAATGAAGCGGGACTTCTACAACGGCTGCCATGGTACAGCATGTGTATAATATGCAGTTAGTTCTCCAACACCCTCATTCATCCTGCTGTTTAAACTGTTAGCCTTATAGAGGAGATGAAGGTAAGAACAGGTGGTTAAGACAGGAGGGAAAGACAGGGTGAGGCTGAGAGGATGAGGTGGTGAATTTGTATGTGTGTGTGTGTGTGTGTGTTTGAACACGTCCATGTATGTTATCTTGTGCACATACCATGCGCTAATGTGTCTAAAAGAACTGACAAGACAGCATAGTATGGAGGAAAAAACACAACAAGAGGGCTTTTAGTGGACAGCACACACTTTCAGGGAAGTGTGTGTGTTCGGGTCAGAAAAAGAAAAGGACTGAACAGCAGCCGTTCAGATGTTAAGTCACACTGCTGGGGAACCAGGAAGCATGCAGACAGAACGATGGCTTTCGTCCAGACGAGGCCGACGCTAATCTAAGGTTGGACTGAAGTGGCTCGATCTGGTGTCGTCTGCTGCCAGAGAGCACAGCCACAACCAGCTCATCTGTTTGGTGACAGAATGTTTTGCTTCATTCAACGTGGCACGAAACGTTCATGACAGACTCTTGACAACCTCTAGTCGTTTGAAGTGGGCTTGTGTGAAACTGGATTTGACGTTTTTCTATTTGAGATTGTTCAATATGAGGTCAAGTATTGGTGAAAACCTCCAAAAGTTCTCAGAAATTAAAGTTACTTGACACAATGAGATGACCCAATAGAATAGAATAGAATAGAATAGAATAGAACAGCGCAAAGCAGAGCAGAGCAGAGCAGAACAACAGAACAGAGCAGAAGAGAGAACAGAACAGAATAGAATAGAATAGAACAGAACAACGGAACAGAATAGAATAGAGTAGACATTTTCTAGCCTCACAAGCAAAAATTAACTGCTATTCCTCAAGGAATAGAGGAGTTTTGTTCCAAAATGAGACATCCACCACTGAATAAAGTGAAACCGACTCTAATGACATCATTAATAACACAAAATATTGTACTTTTCAAAAAAAGTAAGTAAAAGTAAGTAAACTAAAGCAAGTAACTAAAGTCAATGGTCAGAAAAATGGTTGACTTTTACAGACTGGATATTTATTTTTTACCACAATGGATGCAGAACTTAAAATGTGACTGTGTGGGAATGTGTGTTGATGAAAACACACTGAGAGAAGTTAACAGAAAAAGATTAAAACCTCAAAGTGTCTGAGATTCAACAAGCTGACCGTCATCTGCCTCCTGCGAGGATCCAGTCAGACAAATTATTACATTTAGGCCTCGCAGATCTGATGCACTTCACAGATATACGTTGATAATCCCAATTTATCACAACTTTCAGCCGTATATAAATGATTGCAACGCGTCCGCCTCGCACCCGAAAACACAGACTCTCTTTTCCCTTAACTCTCCTCACTCCTCTATTTTTCTTACAGTTGTCTTCAGGTTGTTTCTCCCCCTCTTTTCCGATACATTTAGATTGTGTTTCAACCTATCTGCCGCGCCAGATGTTTCACAGCTCCCACCATGCCGGCAAATTCTCCACATTTACCTCTTTCATGAGGCTTGGCCGCTGTTGGACGACATCAAACGTTGTTTACTGTTCTGCCTGGGGGATTCTTTACTCTGAGTGGTCGGAGTATGAAATGATGCAGGGGGAAGATGTGCAGTGAATCTAAATGGGACGTGTGTGTGTGTCTTTCACTGTCCCTTGGCACTCAATCTGAGGTGTTGTCCCTGTACCATGTGTGTCAGGATGTACTGTGCTACTACTCTATTTACATTGGTATGCTATGCTATGCTATGTTCTGTTTTGTTCTGTTCTGTTCTGTTATGCTATGCTATGCTATGCTATGTTATGTTATGTTAATGTTAAGCTATGCTATGCTATGCTATGCTATGCTATGTTATGTTAATGTTAAGTTATGCTATGCTATCTTATGCTATGTCATGTTATACTATGTTATGTTATGTTATGTTATGTTAAGTTATACTAATGTTATGTTATGTTATGTTATGTTATGTTAAGCTATGCTATGCTATGCTATGCTATGTTATGTTATGTTAATGTTAAGTTATGCTATGTTATGCTATGCTATCTTATGCTATGTCATGTTATACTATGTTATGTTATGTTATGCTATGCTATGTTAAGTTATACTAATGTTATGTTATGCTATGCTATGTTATGCTATGTGTTTCTGCACTAATGTCACCAAGACAAACACCCCGCACATATAGTGTACTTTGCAAATATAGAGTTTCTACAGTAAGTATTAAAAGTAATAATTGTTGACGATGTATGTATGGGAAGAATGGAGAAAGGTAGGTATTACAGCATTATTAGGGTCTGAAGAAGAAGAAGAAATGTGTGCAGAATCTTTCCAACAAAGATACAAACTTTTTCACTTAAATCCTGAAAACTCGGCTTTCAGGAGGCACATTTTTCACCGAAACAGCAGTGGAGAAAGCAGCATGGAGCAGCTCCTCCGCCTCGCTTCCAGCCTCTTCTGAAATACCAGCACACTCGGAGAGAAAACGGACGGCGAGCGAGGACGCCACTTCAGATGATTTAAACCCGACCCTCGCCTCGCCGCTCCCTTATTCCCTCTCAGCTTCCCACATAGAGCTCCGCCGCTCCAGTCGAGGAGCGTGAGATAAAGGGGATCAGCCACTCAGCCCACCGCGCTCCTCAGCAGGACGGGCCTGGCAGAGTGGCGGCAGCAGAGCAAATCACAACCAAAAGGATTTCATCCCAAAACGCAATATATATATATATATATATATAGACACACACAATATGGAAAGAAACTGCTGCATCATCAGTCAGCATTTTAAACCCACTGGTGATTCTGTCCTCAAAAACAAAAGCTATTTTATTTTAAGATGATTCAAAACTTTAGAAGTAAAGTTAAACGCTTAACAGCAGCATTTTGATTTTTTCAGAGGTGGTATTTCTCATTTTGGAATTAAATTATTCTCTTCAATTACATTCACGTATAAGCAGAGGTGGAAAGTAACTAAGTATATTTACTCAAGTACTGTACTGTACTGTACTGTACTGTACTTTTACTTTTTCCTCCACTACATTTATCTGCCAGCTGGAGTTACTAGTTACTTTGCAGAATAATAAGTTCGAGTTTAAACTCAACAGTATATGGAGCAGTTAGACCTACAACATTAAAATACTTCTTACAAGTTAATGCTTCAATAATTTAACACTCTGAAAGAATGAGGACTTTTACTTTTGATACTTCAATACATTTTACTGCTAATACTTGAATGCAGAACTTTTATGTTTAATGTGAAAGTATTCCTCTATTATGGTATTTCTACTTTTACTTAAGTGAAGGATTTGAGTACTTTTTCCACCGCTGTGTATAAGACATCTGATGCTTTCATCTGGAGCGACCTACAACAAATGAGCAGGTTGTGGGTTCAGTGTTTTGCTCATAGACCCTTTGATAAGACACATGACTGTCACTGGGATTTGAGCCTGTGACATCTGAGTTACAGGATAGGTCTCTCTAAACACTCTTTAACCATTTATTACTATGAATCATAGTAACCATAGCGGGGTTCATTACTGCTGGTGTCATTTCTGATTACAACATGTACTGAATTGTGCTTCATGCCAATAGAGAAAATCGAACTGAATGAACTGAATTAAACATGTATTGTATAGTATATAAAGAGCCAAAAACCACACAGTGCCAGAGTCAGAACAGACAGTATTTTCGAAGTCTCTCTCATCTCTCAGTCCCTCTCTTTCTTAATATTTCATCATCCCTTGTTCTCTCTCTCTCTCTCTGTCTGGCAGATACAGTCTTGTATAAGCAGAGTGAAAAGGCTGTATAAATATATATGTATAAAGAAAACATAAGGATCACATATGCCAGTGGTACACTCTCAATGCCCTCTGAGCTGGGTGTGTGTGTGTGTGTGTGTGTGTGTGTGTGTGTGTGTGTGTGTGTGTTAGAGAGAATGGGAGAGAGATAGAGCAAGAAAGATAGAGAAAAATAGTTAAAATAAGGAAAATAATTGAAGTTGATTTCAACTTTCTTAATGTCTCTACAGCAACAGTCTGTCTCTATAGTTTCTTCAATTTGTACTATTTCAAGTCTAGTATTCATTTTTTTTTTTTTTTTACTTTATCTCTATCATGTACTTCTAATAATAAGCGATGTACTGAAATGCTTTCGGCAGTATTGGCTCTCTTCCATTCATGACAATAAAGCTTACTTGAACTGAATTGAACTGAAAGAGTGAGAGACTGGGAGAAAGAGACAAGAGGAGAGAGAGAGAGAAAACTAGACAGAGAGTGTGTGTGAGAGAATGAGACAGAGAGAGAGAGAACGAGACAGAGAGAGAGAACGAGACAGAGAGAGAGAGAGCGAGAGAGAGAGAGAGAGAGAGAGAGAGAGATGTGTGTGACAAGCTTACTTGAAGAGAAAGTGAACATGAATTGAAAGAGTGAGAGACTAGGAGAAAGTGCAAGAGCTAGAGAGGGGGGCACAAAGGGAGAGAGAGAGAAAAAATGAGACAGAGAAAGAGAGAGAGAGAGAGACATTGAATGCAAGAAGAGAGAGGATTGAGAGGGTTAGAAACAGAGAAAGAGAGATGGTGAGAGTGTGAGAAAGAGACAAAAAGAACGGAGGCAAGAGAGAGAGAGAACGAGCTAGAGAGAGAGGGAAAGAGACATGGAGAGATGTATAGTGAATGTGAGAAGAGAGAGAATTGAGAGGGTTAGAAACAGAGAGAGAGATGGCGAGACTGTGAGAAAGAGACAAAGGGAACAGACGGGGGAGAGAGAGAGAGAGAATTGAATTGAATTTAAAAAAGACGTTTATTCATAATTTAGTCATGCTATACAGAGTGATTGACCTGTATTAGAGAAGAGAGTAAACAAAAAAAAATCGCAATAAATATAAAGAAAAAAGAGAGAGGGAGAGAGAGAGAGAGAGAGAGAGAGAGAGAGAGAGAGAGGGAGAGAGAGATGTTTCCCAGCAAAGCACCGAGCCAAAGCCAGCGAGACCAAACAGAATTCTTTATCCAGACACGCGCTGCATATCAATATTGCAGCGCACACAGCACAGGCATGCTAATTACTGTAGCAAGCTGTACACTCTCTCTGTGCAACATCTGGGCTGTCGGTTTGAGCTACAGTGAACTAGACATGCACTCTTTAAAGTCTTGTGTTGTTTATCTGTCTGGGAATGTGTGTGTGTGTGCGTGTATATGCGTTCCTGCCTGTCTTTCAGCGTATTTGCGAGCGTGTGTGTGTGTGTGTGTGTGTGTGTTTGGGTGACCTCATCAGAATGTATTTATGATGATGTGTGACGGGGAGGAATATCAGTCCTGGCTGAGCGGAGGATGATGATGAATGCCTCCTTCACTGCCGAGGAACCTGCTGGAATACCAATCAGGCTGGCAGGGGAGCTGTAACTGATTCAGGGACGCGACGGGACGCCTGCCTCCTTTCCCCATGGGTGAAGGATAGGTAGCAGGGCGGCCCGGCGGGTGAAGATACCGCAACGTAGCCGAAAGGTCGCGGGTTCAATTCCTGTAATTCCGATCAACAGCCATGTATCTTGTCAAAGTGTTGCTCTGGATAAGAGCGTCAGGCTAAAACATCGTGTGTCGTATCGTGGGTCAGAAAAATAAATCGGCGATATTAGCTACATTTGTTTCTGCTGTAGTAAGTCAGACAGATTGCGGATCACAATTTCACAAGCTCTCCATCCAAATATATTATTTACACTTTGTAATGACAATGACTTAGATTGTTTACATTCTAGCAAGCCAATGCCATTACCAGAAAGATTTGTGGCTCAGAAATAAACATAATTCTACACAGTCAGACTTTGTTTTCACTGAACTTTGATTTATTACATCGCATCATGGTTGTATCGAATCATTAACTCCATATCGTGTCTCGAATCATACTGTGAGATAAGCATATCGTCCCATCCCTGCCAATAGGGTTAGCATATTTAATATTATACATGTCTGATTTAGGTATGCACTTCCCATGGCTGGAATCTCGGAAACCTAGAGGAAAACTGCTCCGTCAGACCCTACAATGATTGCGTTCTTATCCTTAAACTTTATCAATAGCAAAACTAACAGGACAGGCAAAAGTAGTCAGTAATCCTACCACCTTCGCATGGCTGAAGATATTGCTCGACTTTAATCTCAGAAACCCGGAGAGAAAAACTGATTTGTCGGAGGCTAAACCGACTGCATCCCCATCCTTAAAGCTTATCGATACCCATACCAATAACTCTAGCATAGAGCAGGAACTTAAGCCGGAATCCAGGGATGCAACCTTTTTCTCACAGCTTCTCATAGCTTGACTTTAATGTTGGAGGCTGAGAAAAAAAAACTGCTTTAATCAGAGTTACAATGACTGCATCCCTATCCTTAAATGCTATCAATACCAACACAAATAAGTCGAGCTAGGAGTACGAACGTGACTGACTAGGAAAGCCAGTAAAAAGCGCTTTGTCAGGTGCTCGACTGCAACCCTGCGTCATGCATTCAATCATTGAATAGGAAGCTCAAGTAATTCCTACTGCTCGTAGTTTGTCTGTCTACCTTTAAGCTTTATTGATAGCCTTAGACAGAGATTAATCCTTAACAAGAATACACAAGTAATGCCAAATACTAAATTAGAATAGTTCATATCATTTCACTTTTGGACTCAGACTTTCAAATTCCTGTCAGCCAGGAATCTGGACACACCGCAAAGATCATACCGCAAGAGAAAGAAGTCAGGGATTCTTAAACCTCTATAAATCAAGAAGCGGTATTTATGCTGAGCATGTTAGAGTGCTGATGTAGGATGAGCAACCAAATCAATTTTCCCATCTCATTCATGATGACCCCAAATTGAAAACTGCTCTCACATCAGCGTTACGAGACACCTGATGAATAGCAGTCAGGAACCTTCTGTTGCTCCCGAACCGCTGAGCCGTTATTCCTCGGAGACTGTAAAGTATTCCTCAGATAGATATACAGCAACGACAGCAAGGCTAAGCTCCAGTGCAATCCCAAGGGGCCATCATCCAGACGGCAGCCTTAATTATATTGAGCTTGGGAATGCTTCCAGGACGGTGTTAATGGACTTGGGGTAATTTTTGTTCTGACGTTGATGAATGGCTGATTAAAGGTCTGGTCTTAAACCTTTTCTTTTAGTGAATGCTCATTGTTCCCACCAACGTGGATTGCTTTGTTTTCTCAAGCGATCTGAGAGAAATGGGGGGAGCCACTTCAATAAACTAGCCTATCAACCGCAGCCTTTTCACATGTCAAGTAGCGAGAATTAGGGCTTGGCAGGTTGTGCCTCTTAAAATGTAGAAATAATTCAACTGGATAACAAGCCCAAGAGCATTCAAGCTTTCTTCAATTCTTACTGTTAATGAGGACCTCTCTCTGCAAAACAACAGCAGGAGTTGAACTCAGTGTTACAGTATGTGTGATTCAAGGTAACAGATTGTTGAGAATGTTGCATACCATTGGAGAGTAAGACAAACTAAAAGGAGGAAGCAGGCAGACACAGCCTACATTCCACACTGCCATCTGCTTTCTGGCTGAGATGAAAAGCAGTTTTAAAAGCAGATTGCCTCTGGCTGAGCAAACAACTAAAAACATGCTGCATAATTAGCTAGATCAATAAACAATGCCAAACAGAGTAACCTTGAAAAGAGGAAGGACTAGTCAGACAAGCTGTTATCTAGCCCCTTTGAAGGCATTGTTGATATTCCTCATCAACAATTTGCATTCTAAAAAGCTGGGAGCATCAGCTTTTTTTTTTCCACGCACACACATTGCCTCATGCACAAACCACGTTCAATAGTCAATGCTATCCTTAGGTTAGCATCGAATTACTATTTTCCAAGCTTTCACCACATGGTTAAGCACAAATTTAATTAGCAGGGAACCACCAACTGAGGGGCACAACTTGAACAGCAAGCAAATGACGGGGGACACCGGGGAAAGGGTCAAAGATTCATTGAAAAATATAGGGGGAAAAGGGGGCATCCCTGCGTCGTGCCACGAGACGGCAGGATACTGACCCCGCTTCTCGGCCCTCTGCCAGCCGTGCTCCGATCTGAACTCACCGGAGCGTCGCGGCCCGGAGTTGCCATTCTCTACCATAGCAGCTGGCACTGCCCTCCTCTTCAAGGAGAGGTGGGTTAAAGGGCCTGCATGTGAGGAACAAGAAGGGAGGGAAACTGTTCTTGAGCTGCGTGTCGACTGGGAACCTCCCTGTACAGTGCTGGCTTCTTTTTCCTCATTATCATGACGCAATCACCACAGTGCCATGGTCTATGTTGACTTGTTTTATACTTGGGCACTATCAAACTTTGTCATGGTGTCGCAACAATACATGTCTACAAATCATGTCTGTTCGTTAATGACCAGTATCTAATTGATTTAATTCAATAAATAGTGTCTATATTTTTCTACTTTTTTGTTCTCTTTTTGACGTTTTTATAGGCAGCACCTCGACTCTGGCTGTTTGAGCACAACTTAATTCTCAAGTTAATCTCAGTATCTAATTAATAAAAGGAAGTAAAAGTTATAATGTGAAAATTTAACCGTTTACCGTAAATCTTCATGGCTGCAATTTCCCCCTAACTCCCATAATCCTTCTCATATGCAAGTTCATTTTGTTGATGTCACATGGAAGAACGCACTGTGTTCTCCACCTATTAGTTTGCGCGGACTGCCACGATCCAGCAATGTGTGGTGATATATACTGTATAGCTAATTCTTTTTATGACTGTAAGACAACACATACTCTGGCATTTATTAATAAATCACAAATGTCATCAGTATTAATGCACCAGAGCACTTTACAGAATCTGTATTTGTTGTTCTCAAGGGAAATTATGCTGAGAGCTCAGTTTGTTTTAGAAGCAGAGCGTAGTTTGTTTTAGTGTCATAGAGTACGGTGCCAGAGATTAAAAACATTTAAACTTTTATCAAAAGAGTGCCATGCTTCTAATGGGTTTCCAGAAATCTCATAGCAACAGTGGTAGCATAAATGAGCACTTACTGCTGTTATCTAACAAAAGGAGGTACCCAGTGACACGGAGACATTGTGCTCTATTGAACCTGTACTCAGCCAAAAGTCAACCACAACAACCAGATGGTAAGAGGTCATTCTACAATGGTCTCGTAAAAGAGGGACCTGGAAAACAGTGGAAAATGTGGATGGATGAAAGGAGTGACAAACTGGGGAGATATGGGGCAACAGAAACTTATCTGCACCAGCAGGCAGAGCTGCTCCGATAAGGGCTGAATGAGAGAGGAGGGGGCTGGAATGAGTGTGTACGGAAAATGATCTCCCTTAAGCCTTTGTAAGCCAGCAACCATGCACATATGCACACACACACACACACACGCACGCACACACACACACACACTCTCAAAAACACCAGGGACCTGGTTTGCTTTGGCCTTGAACAAGGAAATGAGAAACAGAGCTATAACCCACACGTGTACACACCGTTGAGGATTTCCTCTGAAATACACAGCCTGAAACTCGGGAAAAAGATAAAAATAAAAAAATAATACAGTTTTTCAGTAGTTTATGCTCACTGCAAACATCATGCCAAAAGAACAACTGATAACACTAATGCTGTGTAATGGAATGGTAATGGAAATTTGTCAGAATGTCATTGTTTATTATTCTAAGCACATGTTGGTATGACAAATTTACTAAAAACAACCAAATTATAAACCCATAAGGCTAATATGTTTTAAGACCCTGGTCCATTGGAAATGCCTTTCTATTGCCAACTAGCTTTGCTAAGTAGAGTATAATGGAGCAATGATAATGTAAACTCATGCCTAAATGTCTAAAAGTTAATGTGTTATTTTACTCGATGTACCAAAACTGGCACAAATAGTTTTAACATGTACTTTGGTTGTTTTGTTTAGTCTACTTAAGTGGCAGATGGGCAGATTTCGCCTCATATAGCAATAAAATTAGCTTGTTTGAATGTAACACCTAACTCACAGTGCCCATATCTCCTGAAAATCCCCTACAGCACGTTTTCTCCCAGTCATCTTCACCATCTTCCTCAATTCATTTTACGAAGCAGATTGAGTGTTCTTCCACTTTAACAACATCAACCAAAGAGGCCCACATGCTTTTAGCAGCTGGTCCATTGGAAATATCACTCTAACTTTGCTAATCGGAGACTGCAGGGGATGGTGACACAGGAAATCAGTGGAATGGGCCCAAACAAACAAACAAACTAACAGCACAAAGCCTTCCCTGTCACATCTGAGTGGTGAAGGAGCTGGATGCTGGCTGGGTGGACCTGGCAGGGGCTCTCTGTGTGTCTGTCCATGCATTATCTTAGGAGCTGGATTCCAACAGTGCCAGCATGAAAACAAACCAGTCGCCGCCAGAGCATTTAGTCACGACGCTACCTCAGCAAACAGCGGGAAAGCAGAAACAGGCTTCTGCAGCAGTGGCATGCTATTTCTTGGCCACTTTTATCCAAGGTGCCTTACAGTGTATACTCTTTGAGCATGGGTTGCCTCAGTTGGAGTGGATCCCCTACAATGGCAGTGTTAGTGCCATGTCCTAACCGTTGAACTATGCAGGAACATGGTGTGTCAATATGGTTTTGAACACACCATCTGCCATTTGGTTAGTTTCAATTTTAATGTTTTCTTTGATTCTACTGGTTTAGGTTTAGAGTGTGGAAAAGGAGCATGAACGTGACACTATTGTCAGACAAAACCCACAAATCTCCAAAAAGTCTGTCTTTGGCAAGGAAAGAAACAGAGGACTCAAGGAATGAATTACAAAAAGGATACTTGCTTTTGCATGGATTTCTGAAAGGATTTCAAATGGAGTTTTGGCAGGACTCAAGAGCCCAAGGGTCATGAGACTTACTCAACACATCAATGAGCATGTAAAGTTTAATTCAAGTGAGAAATAGGAAAACCCCCAAATTGGAGCTTTGTGTTTTTTATCCGACAGCAGTAATAAGCAGGTTTTTGGTGAGGGTGGAGTGAGGCATTTCAGAAATGAAACTCAACATGACAGAGTAAGAGGTGGATGAGAGGTGATTAACAGCAGGAGAGATCACAAGCATGAACAAAGACGGACTAAAGTTCACACAGGAAGTACAAACACTGTTAAAACGCACACCTGCACTTACACACTGTACACATATAGATAATGGCCCTTCCCCTAAACACACTTTATCACCCACCCTCCCCCGTGGACACAATCAAACTTCAAAGACTGTATACCTACACATACGTATGCTGATCCCCTCTCACCCAAACACACACATTTATTACAAACATCTCTGAACAACCAACTAAGTTTACCTTCACCTGCTCTACCACCCATTTCGCTTGCAGGTATACAAGGATAATTTGTTTTATTTCAGTCTTTTAAAGGACCCAATGGGACAACCTTTGAAGTTCAACTGTACTTATTGGCCTTATAGGACAGTGGTTCCCAAACTGGGGTCCAGGGGCCTCCATTAAGCCTTGAGGGGGTAAGTTAACAAAAAAGTTTAAGTTGACTATTATTACATTCATTATGAGTTGGAAGTAAACGACTCTGATGGGAGGTTTCACTCAAAACTATGGGTTGAAACATCTCAATTTAGGGGTCCTGACATGAAAAAGTTTGGTAACCACAGTTATAGGACAATGTATTATTAAAAGACAGTCCAACAGGATTATTAGAGTTTTATGGTACTGTCCAACAGGAGTTTTGAATCCATATTTGAGATTCAGATAGTAGTCCCATTGGATCGTTTTGGAATTGTACCAAACACCTAAAGAAGTTTACAGACTTTTTCTGATAGAGGCCACCTATCCCTACACCTCCCTCCCTGACTGATCCACCCATTACCCCTAAACCTTCACCCTTACCCTGGCTGTTCACCTGTACTATTGTACAGGGAATTTTCTTAGAGGACAGTCCAATAAGTCCTGATCCTCAAAAGTCCCCAAAAAGACTTTTGTGGATTGTACCAAAAGTCTTCTAAGACTAAGGATACTTTTACAGACTTCTGCTGAACGAGACTATCCACCCCAATCCATGTTCACTCCACTGACCAACTCCTCATCCCTCATCTAACGTAACAGTAGCAAAATGTGGACACCCTTAGCCAATTCCGCACACACTCTTTGTTTCTCAAATTTTCCTGCTGAAAGGAAAGTGCATATTACTGTTGTCCTGCAAAAATGGTCATTTATGGGTTGATATGATTCTACTGCCCTTGGTCTTATGAAACCATTTCAAAACCCCATTGGATAAACTCAAAAATGCATGGTGGTCAAATTGAAAACAAGGCCGTTTTTCATAGTTGACATTTTGGTTTTCACTGGATAGCGACGATATAAGAATCTAAATATGAAATTTCTTATGAGTGTGTGCATCCGGATTTCAGAAAATAAAACATGTGTGTTAAAAGATTGTAAACTGCATCAAACAGGGTGAGTCTGGACTGAGCCAAGGGAGCCATGGGAGATTTGGTCCAAGGGGGGTCCAGATTTCCAAGAGTGTCTGGATTGGGCCAAGTGTGTCTGGATTTGGTTCAGGGTGTCTGAATTTGGCTAAGAGCATCTGGACTGTTGTGTTACCCCTCACCCCTAAACCTTTTCCCCTAATCCCCCACCCCTTACCTGTCTTGTGGTGGCGGTGGTAGTGGTGGTGGCGATGGTGGTGGTGGGCGGAGATGTGGGCGTGTTGGGCCAGGACGTCGGCCAGCCTGCCCCCGGCCGCCCCGCTCCCCCCGCTGCGCGTGGAGGAAGAGGAGGAGGAGGCCGTGGAGGAGGTGGTGGTGGTGGTGGAGGAGGTGCCGTGGATGGCCCGGCTGATCCAGTGCTCCATGCTGATGCTCCCCTCGCGGCTGGACGAGGTCCCGCCGCCGCCGCCTCCCCCGTCCTCCTCCTCGCCGTCTCCTCCCTCCTCCTCCTCGCCGTCCCCCTGGCCCTCGCCCTCCGAGCCCGAGGAGGTGTCTGAGGAGGGGGGAGAGAGAGGGAGGAGGACGGGGGGATACAAAAGGAAAAGGACAGGAGTGGGGAAGAGAAGAAGGGAGACAGAAAATAGAGTATGTAAGCACCTTCACAGTTTTGCTCATTCACCTTCCCCGCCCACATTTTCTTAGCCGGTCCTGGGATTCAAACCAACAACTTTCAGTCCCAAGTCCAACTCTCTAACCTCTAGGGTTCCGTCGCCTCAAGTAAGCCGCTGTTGACAAGAGTGTCAGCTGAATGCCTAAAATGTTTTCCATCCACTCTCCTCTTCTTACCCCCTCCGGTCTACATCTCATTAGCAGTCGTCATTCACTCTTTGCATATAAACTCACTCCATTACAAAAAGAAGACATATATAGTATTGTGTATACATAGAGAGAGACACAGACACGACAGACAGACAGACAGACAGAGAGACAGACAGACAGACAGACAGGGCCTCTATACAGTATATGGCCCAGTCTGCTCTAGTGTAATTTCTTCTAGTCTTGTCTGGGGAGGTTTTAGTCTTCATCTGTTTAGAGCTGCTGCATGGGGGTAGGAAGCAAAGTTTGTTTATGAAAGAGAGTGTGTGTGTGTGTGTGCGTGTGTGTGCACAGGTTTTGCGTGTGATTTACATAATGCCCAGGGCATTATGAGACTGATAGTGGTGATATGAATAACAGAAGTTGACCCAATTCTCACACACAGGTGCTACCCACTCATATCATTGTGTGCGTGTGTGTGTGTGTGTGTGTGAGTGTGTGTGTGTGTGTATTTTTGTCTTGCACTATACAGAATGCATGTTCTTTATAGTCAATCAGTTAAAGCTTCTGTAGTATTTCTGTAGTATAGCTCCATTACAAATGACTGGAATAGTACAGAGGAGTAGCACTCACCAAGTTCAATGAGGGCATCTGCAGTGTGTGTGTGTGTGTGTGTGTGTGTGTGTGTGTGTGTGACAGCAGTGAGTTAGCCAGTATCCTTTCCCAGTGCTGAGAGAGCTAAATAGTTTTTTTTCCTCCTGTCTACAGACTAAGATCTCTCTCTCTCTCTCTCTTTCTCTCCCTCCCTCCCTCCCTCAGTGTCTTCCCTGCCCGTCTCTCTTTGTATTAAAAAAAAGCACTGCAGTGGAAATAAATCATTGACTTGTTTGGTGTTTTTATCCTCACTTGTTATGAATCTCATGAATAAATAAAATGTTTCACTCCAAAATGATATCTCCACCATTCACCTGGTCTGGTAAAAAGTTTGCTGGTATGAAGGTAAAACACATCATGGCTTACTATTAAAGTTATGAGTCGTCTTCGAACCTCTGCTTCCCATATACTTGTGTCTTTGAGGATAGAGTCATCTGGGCAAACCTCATCATGGTTTATAGTACTTGAGAAAATGATTTTGTAAAAACATGTTTGTTCATTGAGCAGTATTCATACTGAAGGAATACAAGGTTTTGGGAGATGGGCCCGTTGGTCAACTTCTACTGTAAGTGATGAGAACATTCTGAATATAAGAAGAGGATTGTGTGCGTTGTATTTACTTTACATTAAAGGAATACACCAAGTTTTTGGTTGATCGACACACTGGTCAACATACCCAGTAAGTGATGACAACATAGACACCAAAATCATCCATGTGTCCCTGGTAGATTGTTGGCTCCGGTGCTTGGTGCTAACACTTTAGCATACACTACGTTGAGTGATAGTAGGCTCCATGCTAACGCTTTAGCATACACTACGTTGAGTGATAGTAGGCTCCATGCTAACGCTTTAGCATACACTACGTTGAGTGATAGTAGGCTCCATGCTAACGCTTTAGCATACACTACGTTAGGTGATAGTAGGCTCCATGCTAACACTTTAGCATACACTACGTTAGGTGATACTAGGCTCCTTGCTAACACTTTAGCATACACTACGTTAGGTGATAGTAGGCCCCATGCTAACGCTTTAGCATACACTACTTTAGGTGATAGTAGGCTCCATGCTAACACTTTAGCATACACTACGTTGAGTGATAGTAGGCCCCATGCTAACGCTTTAGCATACACTACGTTAGGTGATACTAGGCTCCATGCTAACACTTTAGCATACACTACGTTAAGTGATAGTAGGCTCCATGCTAACACTTTAGCATACACTACGTTAGGTGATACTAGGCTCCTTGCTAACACTTTAGCATACACTACGTTAAGTGATAGTAGGCTCCATGCTAACACTTTAGCATACACTATGTTAGGTGATACTAGGCTCCTTGCTAACACTTTAGCATACACTATGTTAAGTGATAGTAGGCCACTAGCATTATCTCAAAAGTGAGAGACTTGTAGCAGCTCTAAAGCTAAATGGTAAGTAATCTTAGATATGCAGGTAAATTTGTCTGTTTTGTGTACCAGATTGGTAAAATTACACAGATTATAATACAAATCAACGTACTCTCCC
>NW_027281787.1:52500-57021 GCF_046629955.1 Centroberyx affinis
GTTAAACTTCACCATTATTTAATTTACAAGAAGTTAACACAATTAGAGAATGTAGAAGAATGACTGTTTTGATCATAGTTTCTCTGTTATCTCTCTACCTACAATACAGATAGTCATGGAATTCTGGACAAAATCATATGTAACAATAAAAATATTCTCAGACATACAAAATCTCATCAAATGCGGGTCTGTGGTCCTATTGTGTACTAAATTAGGGGTCCTTGATATGAATAAGGTTGAGAATTACAACAACATTACAAGCAGGTAAGATGTGACATCTTTGCAACATGTATAGGAGTCACTGGAGTAGGCAATGTCTTCCCACACACCAAAAAATAATGGATAAGACTGCACAATTTATGATGTGCAATCATAAATCATGGGTTTAGTATTTACAATTAATAATCTTAAAATATTGGCAAAAAAGTGAAACATTTAATGACATGTAGAACACTCGCTGTGTTTGGAAATAGTCAAGACTTTGTTATAAGATGCCAAAAGTGCAGTAAAATAATTTCGTTCCTCATAAGGTCTAGTAATCATCATTAATACCTGCAATTTTTGCCATAATGGTTGGCGCTATTAATCAGTTAAAAAGCAGAACCCACACATCGAAGTATGATTTAACAATTTATTGCATCACAATGTTTCGATTGGATCTTCGTCAGGTCAAATTAAAATTGATGGATCGAAACGCTGTCATGCAATAAGGAGTTAAATCATACTTCGGTGTGCGGGTTCTACTTTTTAACTGATGTTCGGCACTTAACTTGTTCCGTTCTGACCTGGTGGGGTGTAGGCGTCCATGGAGGTCTGGACCACCAGCGACCGCCGCTTCGAAGGCATGGGAACCGCCATCTTCCTCTCTTTGTGCTTGGCCAGAGCCGCCTGCACCGCCTCCGTGTGCACGTCTGGACACACACACACACACACACACACACACAGATGTAAAAGTGTCAGGTCTGCCCACAAAAATAAGATTTAGCCTTAATAACATTTTCACTCACAGTGCTGCTGCCACTGAAAAAAGCATTCAACACCAACAGATTATATTCACAAACAATTTGGTTAAAAAACACATTGCAGAGAGCAGTTAATACGAAAAAAACAACCTTCAGTAAAATAAATACTTCAGTTCCTCCATATACCGGTAAACACAGATGTTTCTCCTATCCTGCTTGTTTTTTTTTACACAGTGACGACCCATACAGTGTTGACTCAAGCTACTGAGCAGACAAACAGACAAAGCCTAAAGGTAAGAGAAGCAGGCTGGAAACCGGAAGGAGGCCAGCTGGAAAAAGCTGGATGTGGTTTTGGAACATGAACAAGTAACACGCTCCCTTCCCTCAGAAACTACTGTTGAGCAAGGCACTGAAACAGGAAAAATAAAGTTCAATAGTGATGAGCAGTGGTGACGACAACTGCAAGTGACTAAACCATGCGTGTTGTCTTTATTTGATGCTGAACCCATTTCGCTAGGGGCCGTATAAAACTACCACGGCCTTTTTATGGTTGTCGATTTTCTCAGTTCTTTTCAATTAAACCTAATCCTTAAGGACAGAAACCTTTTTGGAATCCAGAGGCTCTTTTCTTCAGTTCCAGCACTATCAAGCTCTAGTGAATGGTAAGAGACTCCGTACACTTTCAACAAACTGAGAGTTTCTCTGACACTTGACTGAAAAGCTCACTGCACTGCACCTTTTTTTGCACTTTGGAATTAAATGGAATTCTATGTCCCATTAAAAAAACATTAATTCATGTTCTTGAAAGTGTGCAAGTTTCCCAGCAGGCATGTTCTTGTATTGACGGAGACCTAGACACCTAAAAAGACCCAGCTAGAGCATCGAATAAGGTGCAGTGAGTTTCATTCTGCAAAGTAAGTTGCTGTTTTTCCCAGACTTTAGAGATGAAGTGTGCCACAGAGAATCCACCTTTTCTGAAGGAGATCAGAAAAGGAGAGAGTTTTTCATAATCATCTAATACAATTTTGCTATAAAGCACACTTCTCATATAAAGGACAATGGAATAATTAATCAATAAATCACTTAATTTTCAATTTCTTCTGGAACAAACAAATTCTGTTGTTCCACTTGCCCTTCATGCCTCTCCTAACCATAAGCATGGCATGGCTGAAATTAGTAACAGGAATAAGTTGACTTTTCAGGCACCAATAACGTCTGTGGCTTCCAGTGTAAACACTGGGCGAGGGTGATAAATAATAGAGGAATCAGAGGCAGTCCATCCAGCAACCGCGTTAGCACCGAGGGACAGAGCGGGAAAACAACAGCAGGACTATCAGCTGGCCTCAGTCTTTGTGCCGCAGTGCTCTTGTTACAACGAGCCCTGTGTTCCCATTTATTCACATTCGCTTTGCACACACAAACATTCCCGGCTTGACAGCGGCTCCCACGAGGCGCTGTGGTTTCCGACTGGATTAAGTTTAGGGAGTCTCTGCGAAGATGTTTTGTAAATTGGCGTTCCTAAGGCCGAGATAAAGCACTGCGATACAGTCACAGCTGGGTTTGTTTGAATGGTGTCAATTGCCGGCACAAGGCAAACACACTGAGCCCAAAAATGGAGAGACGGCAAGCTGTTGGCCTGATAATGATATAAGTAAGACATTTGTCTAAATGAATGGGGCTCACAGATGTAGCTTTGTTTGGCTTGTGTGTGTGGCTGTGTAAGGGAGAAGAGGTAATTTAGATCTCAAGTGTAAGTGTTTATTGTCTTATGGTTGATTGAGTGTGATTGCATGGTGCGTGTGCGAGTGTGTGTGTGGTGTGTAAGGCTTGCTCCCATTTGTAGTGTCTGAAAACACAGGAGTAATATAGACCTTTTCTGCTTTAATGCAATGGGTTTGGAAGGTCCTAAAAGGCTCATTTTCTGTCTACAGGTCAAACTCTTCAACAAAATGTGAGAATATAAACGTGAACCAGGTTTTTCCCAGTTGGTCCAAGGATTTAAACTGGCAACCTTCCTTCTTAAACACAGCTTCCATTAATTCTTAACAAGCTTTTCTCTTTAATTGTTGTACCCCTGCATGCCTCCAATGCCAGCCCACTGCACCAATGTCACCAGAGCAAATTTTTGCCGATTAAAGTGATTCCAATTCAGATGCCATTGAAAAGATACCCAAACTGAAACCACAATACTAACTGCAGGCATTCCAGCGCTCCTCATTTGACTCCAGCTGCTTCAAAGCCAAACATCTCATGTTGCAAGAGTCATGATAACTTTGCCAAAAGTTGTCTTCACTGTAGCCCATTTACCAGAAAAAGACTGAGAATGTTGGCCAGCGCACCGTCAAACCCTCCAGGACCTCAAGTCTTATGATGAGAGAACCTGGTGCTCAAAGACACTTCAGCAGGGGAGATGCTCGCTGACATGGGGGCTTAAACCAGGTTATCCAGTCTCCCAGTGCACTACACCATGCTGCTGCCCTGTTTAACAAGAAGCACTTGGGCTGCCTAATGTCCCGGCATGATCACCATATTAAATACAACCAGTTACTAATTAGGCCATTAGTTAAGCTAATCAACATATGAATGTCAACATACTTGTCTCCGCGTAACAAATGGTTGGTCATAATGGGACCCCATATCTTAAAGCATTGAGGAGTTATAGCAGTTTCAAGAAAATCAGTTTTTCCTCATTATTATACAAATTTATACAGCAAGGCGCTCCAAAATCTAATCAGATCATCTACTCTATAGAGAGAACCTGTGGTGTATGAACTTTCTATCATGTATTGTTCTTGAGTTATTAAACATAACAAGTAATGCTAATGAGGTCATTAAGGCAAATATTTCTGTCAACATACGTGTCTTCATATAACACATAGGGGGTATTAATATGAACTCTGTAACATAAATTTATGCAGCAAGGTGCTCAAAAATCATCATCATCATTTACTGCCCTACAAAATCAAAGACTAGTAACTCTTGAATGAGTAATGAAACCAAGAAAAGTTACTTCAGAATTAATTCTTATTTTCTACAAAAGTATTGTTAGTACAGAGGTGGACAGTGTATTGTTTAATAGCATTTAGGGGCAGAATTTTTGTTTGTTTTGCTATTAAATCTAGACTCTGGTCATGACCTTTGATCTTTTTAAAATGCATAAAAAGTAGTTACTACTAGTTATTAGTTATTGCTGTGTGCCTTTGTAGGGCAGTATGTGGGGAACCTGTGGTACAAATTTCTATTATATGTTGTTCTTGAGTTAATGTGTTCACAAGAATGTGTCCACATGTACTGTGGAGGTGGGACCTAAAAACTGGTGAGGCGTCAGCGGACCCCCTTGCCTCCTACCTGATCTGTAGCGTTCGTCCCTGGAGCCAGAAGACCGCCGGCGGTGGTACCGGGAGGACGAGGACGGGGTGACCGGCGTTCTCCTCTCCTGTCCCGTGGACGGGTCCATTCCTGAGAGAGAGAGAGAGAGAGAGAGAGAGAGAGAGAGAGAGAGAGAGAGAGAGAGAGAGGGAGACAGAGAAATAGATGTTTAAATTATGAACTGCGTGTG
>NW_027281788.1:0-22500 GCF_046629955.1 Centroberyx affinis
TTAATGGGCCCAGTTTGGGGGGTTGTTGCAGGCTGAAGTGCTGTGAATTTAAACTCTATAGTCTAAATAAAATACATTTTGATATATCTTTATTCTGTCTATATGTACAGCTTGTAGGAAAGTTAATCAAAGGAGAGAAACCAGACTTGTGCATTTCTGCTTCATAAAAAAACAAAGGAATATGCAATTAGTAGTGAGATGGACATGGATCACAGTAAATGAAGTCGATGTTAAGGGTTTGAGGGAATTTATTACAGCAGTTTAAAATGTTTACATTCACATTGGAAGGAAGTGACTGGACTCCAACCAGAGGAGCTACCAGCCTCTTAGTATGATGGGAAAACACTGCTAGATGGTCTTTTGGCCTAGCAGGCTAACCCAATATCCAGGGGTCTCATTTATAAAACATTCCTAAATGTGAGCACACACACACGCGCACACACACACACACACACGCACACACACACAGAGGGACAGAGAGAGAGAGGGTAAGAGTAAATGAGTCAGACAGAGATAGATCGATAGAGAGAACCACAGAGAACCACAGAGACCCAGAGCCCAGGCTAGATCATAAATAATTATGTCAATTTTCTTGCTACCCTGGTGATTTATGAAGACCATGAAGAACATTTGAGCATTTACTTTCCGTTTGCGAGAGACCTGAAACTTAGTTTGAAAGCCAAGCACATTATTATCAACGAGACCGAGGGTCAGGCCATAATTTGCCTTATATGTACTGAATAAACAAGACAAAAATATGAAATTGACAAATGATTTATTTCTTTAACAAATTAACTTTCAATCTGTACTCATTAGATGCCTGAATGAAATGCATATAAAATCATCTCACGTTTATAAAATACATTAATCAGATACTCAGATATGATTAAATTCATATTCCAACTGTACTTGGAATCAGTAGTTGGCAGAAGCCTGAATTAATATCTAATCAAAATATGTACAAAATCACTTCTCATTTACAAAATAAACAAAACAAAAAACATGATATTCAGGCTATGATTCATTCCCATATTTCAACTGCACTCTGGGTGTGTCCTTAGTGAGCTAGCAAACACCTGAATAAATCTCTAGTAGAAGTCATGCACTACATAGATTTGAGTGCTTATGTTAATGTGGGAATGTTTTGCACAGGGAAATTCATCATAATTTATCATGAACCACTGTGGTGGAGCCACTAATTTTAAGAGTTTAGGCTGGGAAACAGGTAGGGAAATTACCTGCTGAGAGAGGAAAGACAGTTAGCTTGTTAGCTTAGCTTGACTTCTGACCTTCCTCTTGCCTTGGACGGAAAGAAGAAAGAAGAAAATATGATGTAAATAAGAATATTAATTTATTTATTATTTTCTTAGTACTGTTGAAAAGCCTCTGAAATGGTATTGAGACCATGCGATGCCAATTCACTGAAACCAAATCCAGTGACGTTATTTCAGGTGGGATAGTGCAGGTTCAGTTTGCCACGCTATAGCAGACATATTTCCAGGGGAAACTTGCCACTTTATCGTGGCCTTTCATAATCTATCATAATCTATCATAATCTATCAGGCGGCTGGCTGGCTAGCGTCTTGTCAGCAGGTTTTTAAGAGCGCAGCAGGTTGGAAAGGAGCCTGCTGAGAGAGGAGAGACAGCTAGCTGGGTTTAGCTTGGCTGCTGCCCCACTTTTTAATCTGACCGTGGCCCCGAACAACATGGCAGCATGATTAAGACTATGGTTACCTGAATATGAATTTATAGGGTTTCATTCAAAAATGCAAATACATTTTGGAAAAATGTTGACATTGATCTGTCAGTGTATCAAAAACAGAGTTTATTCTACCCAAAAAAAACAACCTTTTTTCTAAACTAAGGTTTTAAGATGACTCATAACTTTAGTTGTGACCTTTAATCTCCTGTACTTGCACGGCAGCAACACTTTTGTCAGAGTAGGTGTCTTTTGTTATTTCTTTTAAAATGGAAGCTATATTGTTTGGGAATGAAACAATTGATTCTAATCCTTATTGATTACAAAAATTATGTAACCCTCCAAGTGTCTTATTTTCAGAAACTGTGGAAAGGAATTTCAAATGCAGAGGAACAAAGGAATTTCATTTCAAACACATCCATGTGTCTTGTTTGGGACAACAGACCGTGACATATTCTTTTAGCTGTGTATATCACACAGCATGTTGTTGTATATAAACTGTACATACAGGGAGTAGAAAGATGTATTGACCAGGCTAGGCCATACAGAGAGAGACAGAGGCAGTGGGAGAGAGAGCAGATGTGTACAGTAAATGCAAACAGGCCATGTAAAAAGGATAAAGTGAAAATAGGCTGTGTCTAGCAAGTATGTATGGTGAATGATGAATGATTTTGAATGTAGGCTACAGCATATATTCAATCACAGAAACAATAAAATATCACTTAAATGTTATGCTACAGAATCTTGACACCAGTTTTTTTCTAACAAACGCTGTACTTAGGCTATAGGCTGTACCATAGTAAATATATTTTCAACAATAACAAATTCACAGGTGAAAATATAACTTGAGACATATGTGTTTGTACAGAATGTATTGTACATTTGACAACACCATATGTTTCACATCACCATTGTTCATTCATGGTTAACACTTGACTGGAGGAAGCGACCTACTCAGAACTGTCAACAGAGAGGCAGACAGGGAACAAACTGTCTCTTCCTCTCTGATCATCTGACTGTCCGCTAGTCTGACAGTGTGTGTGTGTGTGTGTGTGTGTGTGTGACTGAAAGAGAGGGAGAGAATGAATACAGAGAAAAGAGAGAAAGAGATGTGTATGTGTGTGACAGAGAGAAAAAAAAGAAGTGACAATGATAAATGACTATGATAGAGATATCTGTGTATGTTTGTATGTATGTATGTATGTATGCATGTTTAAGTGTGTGTGTGTGTGTGCGTGTGTATTTTGTGTGTGTGTGTGTGTGTATTTTGTCTCAGGGAGACTTGGGTGTTGACACGAGTCTCTAAATAAAGACCTGAAGGAAACTCATCGTCTGTTTCCCTCTCTGTTTGTCTGTCGAATTGTTCCTGTTCGTTTGATTTAAACACACAGGCATGCAGAGCTGTGTACACACACTTGACACAAACACACACACACACACAAACACACAAACTCATGCCATCACTGTTTAAGGATGTGGTAAAGCCAGAAGGACATGACAACTCTTTGACTTGGTCTAACTTGGTCTAAAAATAGGAGGTTTGTTTATGTGTGTTCATGTGGGTTCAAGCTCAGGTCATCGGTCAGCTAACTGAGCCATTATCTGATCATTACAGTCCAATAACTAGATAGAACTTAGTGATGTAGGTGTTGCTGCAGTGCTGCCTTTTACTACGTGACCTGAATGCACCAATAAATTACTGCTGCACTATTGCTCTGTCTATGAGAGAAATTGTTTGGAAAATTGCTGTTTTTCCCCTGTCTTCAGTAATCAGAAGGCACAGCGAATGGGCTGACTACCAAATATTTCAGAAACACAAGTTCTTTCTTATAATATACCATTTCAGTTCTTCTTCAAAACAAACAATAGACTGTAGCAGCCACTGTAGAACTATTGGAGGATAGATGCATCTCACCTGTATTCACCCTTTGTTTCACCCATTTCCCACAGAACCGTGTCGTTTTCTCGATAGTAGTGCAGTGATCTGCCTTGTTCTGACTTTCAAGATTTCAAGTTTTGACACCCAGTTCTAGAAAATTTGTGAAACAAGTGAAAATGCATTGGAAACAAGAGAAATTATCTCACCCCCATTGACAGATTTTCACTTGTTTTAAAAAAATTAGGGATTTTAGGACTCAATAATAGACTAAATGACTTGTTAAGTTGGAGATTTTTTTGCAGAACAATTCTCCAACTTGCAAAGCTGAAGCCTCCTTAACGGTTTATGTTTGTTTTATATTGTTTGTCTGTAGGTTTGATTTACTGACAAAAAAAACCATGTGAATGCAAGGCTGATGAGCAGCTGACTTGGAAGTCCCAGATGTTGAATTTTCCCACCAGCAGTTGAATGCACCATACTAGTTATGGCTAAAAAACAAAAATCCTGAGGTGGAAATCCCAGATCCGGATGTCGACCAAAATCTGATCAACTGATCTGTTGGCCATGGGCTTTCTGTCCGCCATTTTTTTTTTACGATATCTTGTTAACAGACAGACAGGGTTAAAAATATGACTTTCCAAATTCACAGGCACACAGACACACACACACACACACAGAGTGGGCTGGAGGAGGTGATATTGTTTGGAAAACGGTTCCCATGGCTATCAGCTCTACCCATCTTTATTTTGTCTTCCTGTTGCACCATGGGGGGGCGGGGCTAAACAATGAGTAAACAAAACAATGTGTACACAAATTGTGCCACATCCAGGTTTTCAGCCACTCCTGGACCTCCATCTGCACACTGTGTATAACTGTAGAACGCACATTTTCATCTATCGCTTACCTTTAATCCTGGTCTGATTTTAGCCAAGTTGCCTCATTCGTTATTTAATTTTTAATTTTCTACAAGAGTTTGTTTTGTTTATTGTCATGATTTTGTCATTTTCATTTATTTATTGTCATTTGTTTGTCTTTTTATCTCTTTGACATGTTTATTTTCACAGTACCTTCAGTTATTAATTTGTGTTGTGAAGCACTTTGGTTTTGAAAAGTGGTCTATGAATAGAGTTTATTATATATTATTATTTACATGTGAGGAATGGCATGATCACAACCTTTTAATTTTACATCTCTGTAGTGTCGTTACTAAAATAGACAGAGAGAGAGACAGAGAGAGATACAGGGAAAGAGAAAAGGGTGCAGAGACAGACGGGGCGAAGGAGAAACAATGACAAGAAATTAAATACATGAGAGCGAAAAAACAGAGAGAGAAAGAAGAGAAAGATAGACAGAAAAAGAGACAGCAACAGACAGACTGAAACAGAAATGGGCAGAAAATAAGAAAAAGAAAGATAAACAGAGCGAGAGAGACAGATAGACAGAAAGAGAGGGGGAGATGTAGGTTAGAGGGTCAGTTTGATATGATATCTGTTTTTCTATCTCAGTCTGAAATAGGCTGTAGCTGCTGTTTCACTGAAAGGCCGACTCTTTGTGTAGAGCTTCCTATGATAGTTTGTTCCCATGTAGAACGGTTTGTTTCTTTTCTTTTTCTTTCCATACAGCTACTTTAGTCCCTATAGGGAGTGAATTTATCGTCTAAAACAGCCTTCATAAAAACAGGAAAATTAGTCCAACATTTCATAGTTAAAAAGAAATGAAAACATTTGGTGGTAATTAGATTTCACTGGTTTTTGAACTTGGCAAGTGAACTTGGATTCTCTGAATAGTTTAAATACGGTTCATAACCTCGGTCTGGTTTGTTCATTTGCTGGCTTTGATGTCCTTGGAAGAATGAAATCGAATGCTCAGCTGTTCCTGGTAAACTGAACTTTTACGGTGTTTATGTAAGAATGAGGTGAAATTCACTTGGATGGAGAAAAACAAGTTTTGTGTTGCAATCTCCCTTTACGATTCCACTCATCAGTCAGTATTTGAAGAAGTGTGGTGCTGATGCAAGACAGATACAGGATGAGAGATTTCTACATTGGCTGCCATGTAGAATTCAGTGCTACTCTGCTCTACAGAGGAAAAAGGCAGTAGCAGGAGACAGTGGCATTCTTCTGGCTCTCGTGGAGCTTACACCGGTTTAGAAGGTAGTGCGTCTGAGAAAAAATTGTTCCTTTCCAAATAGAACACAAAACTGAAAGCTTGTTTTTAAAAAAATTTTCAAGATAACATACTGATTATACTGTGAGTGTTGTGTTTTGCAAAACGTTTATCATAGTTTTCAAAGACTGTTGCGTATGCCCCAAGGTTTCTATTGCAGTAGAGCCGGAGCAGGCGGCTAGCAAAGTTATGGTTTCTACTTATAGGCATACTAATAGGCATCATGTTATTTGGGCCCAGGGTTCAAAACACCGAACGATTCCTTTAATAAAAATGAATAACTAGCTACCAACGGCTAGTACAACATCGGATAACAAGCAGGCCAAGCATGCATTGGATAAATCAAACGCATTGCAACTGCTGCAACATTGCGCAACAAAGTCTGTGTGGATTCATTTCAGTCATCCAGGTAGTCCAGGTGGAAATAACCTGATGAAGGTCTGTGTACCGAAACGTTGTTCCCAATAAATCTTTTCTAATTGCAAGTGAAGTAGTAGTAGTGTGCGGGAGTCCTTTGTTCTACTACAGTCGGCCCATGGTCTTCTCCTACGCACCTGTCGATCTACAGGTGTGCAAGAGTTCTGCTCCTTGAGTCTGATCCAGGTAGTAAAATGTGCAAAAACCACATAGAAACAAAATTCCCCAGCGCTAATGAGAATTGAAGAAGCCTCTCAGATGAGCGGTGAAACGTCTTCAACTCATTGTTTTAAGTCCAGTGGATTTTGTGTCTTTGTTTTTTTTTGGACAGCGTGCAATAAAACAATCCATAGACTACAACTTATCCAGAACTCAGACGCACGAGTTCTTACCAGGACAAAAAGATCAGACCATATAACTCCAGTCCTCCAGAACCTTCACTGGCTACCTGTTGTTTTCAGAATACAATTCAAAATCCTTCTGTTGGTTTACAAAGCACTTGCTGGTCTGGCTCCACAGTACATTAGGACATGCGATCAGTTTATAACCCCAGCAGATCTCTCCGGTCACAAGGTAGAAATCTCCTCCATGTGCCTAGAGCAGTGGTTCTCAACGTGGGGTCCGGGGACCAATAGGGGTCCTTGAGCGGGTCCCAGGGGGTCCCCAGCAAATTGATGAATTGTTAAACTTCAGCAATATTTCATTTACAAGAAGTTAAGGGATGTAGAAGAATCTCTACAATAGAGATACTTATGGGATTCTGGACAAAATCATATCTAACAATAAAAATATTCTCAGATTTGGGTCCAAAATCTCATCAAATGGGGGTCCGTGGCTCTAATGTGGACTAAATTAGGGGTCCTTGATATGAAAAACGTTGAGAATCACTGGCCTAGAGCACTTTCAAAGTCTGGTGAGATGGTTTTCAGCATCTATGCACCTAAAGAACGGAACAGTTTGCCTACTGATCCTTTGACTTGCTCCAACACTGTGCTCTTTCAAAACCAAACTAAAGACCAGACTAAAGACCTTTTCACTTGAACATTTTCTTAAATGAACACACAAATGTATTTGTACATTATGCTTGTTTGTGTGTGTTTGTATATGTGTTTTTATGTATATGTATGCGTGGATGTTTCTGTTTATGTGCACATTTTTGCTGTTTTATTCTGTTTTTTATGTAAAGCACTTTGAACTGCTTTTGTATGAGACGGTGCTATACAAATACATTTGAATTTAAATTTGCCCTAGAGCCCAGAGGCAGGACGGCTACCACTGTACACACTTTTGACCCGGCTAGTAAAACCAAGAGCCTCCGAATAGTTTAAATGCTTTCTGTGACCTTGATCTCCCGGGAGTTCTCCGGAGAATAAAAACCGGAGCAGTCGTCCGCTCCTGGGCGAGGGATTAAGAGAGTTTTATCGTGTTTACAGGAGGAAGAGGTGAAAATGTGGTTGGCCACTCGAGGCGGAGGTGAAGAATCTCATTTTAACTGCCTGGCTGATTTACGGGGGGGAGCGGGACGACACCGGGCCCCGCTTCCATTACTCCCAACCGTTCTTCTTCTTCTTCTACCTTTCTCTAGTTTAATCTCCTTTATTTATCCCCTCGGGTTTCGGTTTCCCCTCCCCTCCTCTTCCTCTGTCCTCCTCCTCCCTGTCGCTGCTCTTTATTTCTCTCCGTTAATCCCCCCCGTTATTTATCTCCTTTCATCTCTCTATCTCTGTCTCTACTCTCTCTACCTGCTCTCGCTCGTCTCTCTTTATAGCCCTCCTCTCGACCCTCTCTCTATTTCAGTGCGCCTCTCCTCGACTCTCCCTCCCCTCTTTCTTCCTCTCTCTCTCTCTCTCTCTCTCTCTCTCCCCCCGCTCTCTGTTTCAATGGGTCTCTCCCTCCCCTCTCTCTATCCCTCTCCCCCTCTTCCTTTCTCTATCTCTCTCTTCCAACTGCTCTCTCCCTCCCCCCTCTCCCCTCTCCCTCTCTTCCTTTTTCTATCCCTCTCTTCCAACTTCTCTCTCTCTCTCTCCATTTTGTCTCCTTTTCTCTTCCTCTCTCTATCCCTCTCTTCCTTTCCCTCTTATCCACAATCTCTCTCCCTTCACTCTAATCCCCTGTTATTTATCTCCTTTCATCTCTCTATCTCTGTCTCTACTCTCTCTACCTGCTCTCGCTTGTCTCTCTTTATAGCCCTCCTCTCGACCCTCTCTCTATTTCAGTGCGCCTCTCCTCAACTCTCCCTCCCCTCTTTCTCCCTATCTCTCTCTCTCTTTCTCCCCCCGCTCTCTATTTCAATGTGTCTCTCCCTCCCCTCTCCTCCTATCCCTCTCTTCCACCTTCTCGCTCTCTTTCTCTCTCCATCTTCTCTCCTCGTCTCTTCCTCTCTCTATCCCTATCTCCCCCTCTCTCTATCCCTCTCTTCCAATTTATCTTCCCCCCCCTCTCTCTCTGTCTCTCTCTCTCTCCATTTTGTCTCCTTTTCTCTTCCTCTCTCTATCCCTCTCTTCCAACTTCTCTCTCTCTCCCTCTCTTTCTTTCCCTCTTATCCACAATCTCTCTCTCCCTTCACACTCTCTCTCCCCTCCCCCCCTCTTCCTTTCTCTATCTCTCTCTTCCAACTGCTCTCTCTCTCCCTTCACTCTCTCTCCCCTCTCCCCCTCTTCCTTTCTCTATCTCTCTCTTCCAACTGCTCTCTCTCTCTCTCTCTCACTCTCTCTCTCTCTCTCTCTCTCCCTCCCTCTCTCTCTCTGTGATGCTGTGATGTTTCTCAGTGTCCAGTCAGAGGAGGCGACAGCTTTACGACTTCTCTGTGGCAGCTCTCTAATCCCCGCCGTGATTTACCGGCTCCCCTCCCTCCATCTCTCCCTCTATCCCTCCCTCCATCCCTCCCTCCCCGCTGATCCCTCCTGTCATCTCATTACTTTAACATTAAGTCGAGGCGATATCTCTCTCCAGTTTCTTAAATCTTAATCTGTCACCTACTGTAGGCCTCTCTCTCTCTCTCTCTCACTGTTTCTCTCTCCCTCCTGTATTGCCGTCCTTTCTTGCCTTCCTCTTTATATTAAATTAATCCAGTCTCATCCTCTCTCGCTTTCATTGCCTCCCTTGATACAGCCCTGCTCCACTACTGCCATCGGCCATCAGCCATCGGAGGAATGATTCCTTTAAAAGCACTGAACCGAAACAAAACCACCTCCTGACCTGCTGATCTCCACTTTCTCTCTCTCTCTCTCTCTCTCTCTCTCTCTCTCTCTCTCTCTCTCTCCCTCGCACTGTTTCCCGCTTGTGACCAGGTGCTACTCATTCCCTAATCAGCCACTCCCTATATAAGAAGACTGTGGTTTTTCACTTCGCCTCTGTCAGATCGTTCTTGTGGTTTCCCTCGTCCGTTCCAGATGTTTTTGACCTCGTTTCTCCGCCAGTCGTTTCGTTACCTTGGCCTGAGTTTTGCCTTTTCTGGTTTTGACCTCGCGCCTGTTTTGTACTTGGAGACTGCCAGCTGATTAAATCACCTTTGAACTGTATTCCTGTCTCTGTGTCTGCATCAGAGGTGGTAGAAGTACACAAATTCCCTACTCAAGTAAAAGTGCAAATACTAAAAATATACTCTGGTAGAAGTTGAAGTACCATTTCAAATCCTTTACTCAAGTCAAAGTATAAAAGTACGTGGACTTAAATTTACTTAAAGTATAAAAGTAAAAGTCGTTCTCTAAAAAAGGTCATTTCTAATGTTCTAAACTGGTTCTCTGTTGAGCGTTCCTCTGAATCCCAGATGAGAAAGAGTCTGCAGCTCAGATCACAAACCCGAACCCTAGCAGCTGAATTCACTAACGTTAATTCTCTCTCTTGTTGCTTCTCTCTCTCTCTCCCTTTCCCTAATTTTTGGTGTCGCTTAGCTGAACAAGCAGCCAATCACATCTGGCTCTTGATCAGCTGCTTTCGGGATGGAAACCGTCTGATGCTGAAAATCAGTTGATGAGAGTGACGAGAGAGAGTAACGAGTCTGTTTTGAAAGTGTAGTGAGTAGAAAGTACAGATTTTTCTTTTGAAATGTAGTGAGTAAAAGTAAAGTACAGATACTTGAAAATCTTACTTAAGTACAGTAGTGAAGTATTTTTAGTTTGTTACATCCCACCTCTGGTCTGCGTTTGATAAAGCTGATATTGGCTGTTTTCTGGTGTTTCCATTCACCACTGTCAAAAGGCAAAACGTCACATACTCTGTGGAGCAGGTGTACTGGATGTATCTATAGGTGCAAGTGTTTTTGAGTATTTCATATGAGGAATATGAAGAATATATATGATGTAGTATGGTATATGACATGTACTGTATATGATGGCATGTTAAGCCCTTTGAAACAGTTCTGTATAAATAAACATGACTTGACTAGGAACATGGTTAACTAGCTTCTTGGTAGCTCTGCACACATTCCATACAGACTCATAAAGCATGGCCGGCATGTCTGTTCGACCAATCGGATCGCTTGGCTGAAATGACCCTGTTGCATAAGCTATATTTTACTACCGCTGCCATCATCTCTGTCTATGTGACCCTGAACACATTGTCAGTGAACCAAGAATGTTGTTATGCTCTGCTCGCCCAGAGAGATAAATAGACCTGACCGGTGTTTTATGGCGTTGTAGCAGGTACCAGGGCGCCGGCTGGACCCGGGGCCGCGGGGCCGGACTTCTGCCCGAGCCAAGCACCTGTTCTCTGGGCGCCCGAGGTCAACCTGCTGCCCCGGGCCTCAGCCGGACCTTTAGTCTGCGCTGGTCATGTTGTGGCAGCGGGACACGACCAGCACCAGACCTCCGTTTGTGGCCACACTGGTTCTGTTTTACATTTGTTTTAGCCATGCATTCAAAAGCGTGAAATCCAGCACATGAAATATATCATTGATATGGCAAAGTTTCCTATTTTCTACATTTTTGTCCCTATCAAATATTTATATAAGTATATATTATCAACACTAAAGCCATTGAATACTTAATTAAACTTCAACTTGAAGACAAACTTTCTCCTGCAACAACACTGTGACGTTATTCGCCATAAATGCACCAAGGGAGTCTACGCAATCTGTACTTTTTTTCTCTGGTGTGCTAATTTTTGTGTGTATTCTACATTGAAAACATTGGAACACTTTGTATAAAAGCCTCGCTATCCATATTTATTCTTTATTTCTATATTAAATGTCAACAAAAAATAGAAACATCACTTAATTTGCTCTCCAACAATCAGCAATCACAACAACAGAAAGTAACACTAAATGCAACTTTCACATTTTATCAGTTAGCATGATGGAAAACCATCCATGTCTCCAGGTATAATCCTGGAGACATGATGCATTTATAAATGTATGATCGCCTTATACTGACTTCTGCTACATATTGATATAATAATCCATAGCAGTAAAATATGTTGGAACATTTCCGACATACTTTCTGAAGAGGAGGAATACGCACATTCTTGGTTGGTGGACAACATGTGCTAGTACTCAGGTGGATGGGAACGATAAAAGCAAGAGAATCAACAGACAGTAAATCTCAGAGCCGGACTCTGACGTCGCGGGGGGAAACATTTCTTCTTCTTTTTTTTTTTTTACTTCTCACAAGTGTTTTGATTTACTTCCTGGAACCTTTCTTGTTGTCAGGCATCACTGACGTATTGTGTAGAGGTGAAAACACACGCAACCCCAAAACAGATGTTGAATAGAAAGGAAGACTGTAGAAAAACCTTTTAATATAGACTTTTTCCAATGTTAACTGAATATTCAAGATGTGAATAAATCCTATCCTCTCTCCCATATCGTCCTCCTCTCTCTACAATTCTATTATCTTGAAGAGAAAAAAAATCCCTTCAATCTCTTTGCTAAGCTCTTTTATATTAAAACATCTCAAAACTCGTCTTTTTATGTTAGCTTTCCATTGATGCTACTATCTGTCATGCCCCCGTCTGTTTTATTTCTGTTCTGTTTCTTTTAAATGGTTGATGCTCCATTTATTTTCTGAAGCACTTTGTAAAAAAGATTTTCTTTCTTATTTCTCACGTCTCTTTTACATGATTATTCATGGTCACAGGAATATTGTCAGGGCACCAGTTCACTTTGTTTCTACTGCATTTTTTATGACATTTCAGTCACCATGTTTTACACACAGTCTTATTAGGAATGTGTTTCTTCGTATTTCCCTTTGAGATGCTAATACATGTACAAATCTCACCAGCTCATGCAACAAAAATCAGGAGATTGCAAAAGCACACCTGGAGCAGGAAATTACCTCCTCTCCCCGCGGGGATCAATTAAGTTTCATCTTATCTTATCTTATCTTATCTTATCTTGTCTTGTCTTGTCTTATCCTCTTTTCTTCTCTTCTCTTCTCTTCTCTTCTCTTCTCTTCTCTTCTCTTCTCTTCTCTTCTCTTCTCTTCTCTTCCCTTCCCTTCCCTTCCTTTCTCTTGTCTTCTCTTCTCTTCTCTTCTCTTCTCTGCTCTTCTCTTCTCTGCTCTTCTCTTCTCTTCTCTTTCCTTCCCTTCCTTTCTCTTCTCTTCTCTTCCCTTCCTTTCTCTTCTCTTCTCTTCTCTTCCCTTCCCTTCCCTTCCCTGCTCTGCTCTGCTCTTCTCTTCTCTTCTCTTCTCTTCTCTTCTCTTCTCTTCTCTTCTCTTCCTTTCTCTTGTCTTCTCTTCTCTTCTCTTCTCTTCTCTGCTCTTCTCTTCTCTTCTCTTCTCTTCTCTTCTCTGCTCTTCTCTTCTCTTCTCTTCTCTTCTCTTCTCTTCTCTTCCCTTCCCTTCCTTTCTCTTCTCTTCCCTTCCTTTCTCTTCTCTTGTCTTCTCTTCTCTTCCCTTCCCTTCTCTTCTCTTCTCTTCTCTTCTCTTCTCTTCTCTTCCCTTCTCTTCCCTTCTCTTCTCTTCTCTTCTCTTCCCTTCCCTTCCCTTCCCTTCCCTTCCCTTCCCTTCCCTTCCCTTCCCTTCTCTTCTCTTCTCTTCAAAATAGATGGACACAGAATGAACCTGTGACCCTACTGGTTATGGGACGTCCCTCTCCCAGTCACATTAAACCCACCGGTATCAATAAAATACACTTATTACAACCTGCTTAACTCCTAATGAATATGAATGGCTGAGGCTCGGGGCCGCTGTTTCTCTGAGGAGGAAAACATTGCAACATTCTTGACTCAGGGACAAGGAAAACGTGAAAGCTCATTTAGATGGAAATTACAGCAGCAGTAATATAAATGTATTGCACTCCTGTGGTTTGTTGAATGCAAGCTGGGACCCGCAATGGATTACAGGCCTGTTTCTGGTGGGTTGGGGTCGGGGATACCCATTCATTTGGAATAACTGACACCTATTTATAAGTTATTGTTGGCATGAAAGTAAAGCACATTACTGGTTACTATTTTATTCATGGGCTATCGTAAAACCTGCTTACCAAATGCTCCTTTCTTGTTTTTAGGATAGGATCATCTGTGCTTTTGCAATGCTGACAATGGATTACATGTAACATTTTTCAAAATGGATGTATAGTGTTTTAGCATGCAACAAATCAAGTATATTTCAATGGACCTCAGTCTGGGAAAGAGTCAAAATGTGTAAAATAGAGTGTATTCATACTGAGGCTGAAAAAGTTAAATAATTCCTAATACATTATATTTCAAGGCTCAAAGGTTTCATTCCAGAGCCGTACCCTGGAAGACTTCTAACAAAAAATACAACAATATCCATATTTCCAAAACAGCACATGCACGTTTAGCAAGATGGGAATACTAAGTGCATGAATATTAAAACAGTATAGTCCAGTGTTTGCTGACCTACAGGTCATGGCCTCAGGATCTTTTCATGACAAGTGTATCGGTGTCCTTGACTGAGTCTGGATCTATTGGAAGAGACTCAATTTATTCATATTGGCTCCCGAGACTACAAAAGTTCAACCTGAGTCTTTATTTCATAAGTTTTGACTTCAGAGCTGTGTTGGAAGGCTTCTGACTTTCAGCAGGAAAACAAAACAAAATTCTTGAATCCTGGACAACGTGTGTGTGTGTGTGTGTTTGTGTGTGTGTGTGTGTGTGTGTGTGTGTGTGTGTGCATGTGTGTGTGTGTGTGTGGGAGCTCACCTCGATGGAAATAATCACTGTAAAAAATTCCACATAGTTTCGTTCCAAAGAGATTTGAAAAAAGTGACACTTTTACAGGATACAACAGGTAAATGAATTCCTTGATTAACTAAAAGAATACACTTAAACCTACCAGATTCTCTCATTTCAGAACTGCTGAATGATGAACTTGTGGTAATGATTTTTTATTTTTCTTCAAAAATGTACATCTAACATTTGGGACTATCCATGTGGAATGTGTGCGGTGCTTGCGGCGTGTCTGTCGACCCCACCGTGTTCCTCCGCCTGATAATGTAATCCCACCTGAGGTTTTTATTGTCAACGCTCAATTCAGAACGGGGGGGGGGGGGGAAGAAAGATTTAAATGAAGTATGAGAGGAAATGGCTGACAGATTAGAATGAAGTCCAGGAGGAGATGAGATATGTGAATTAGCTCTATATCTAAAGGAGGAGTTCCCCTGGATCCATAATGGCTAACCCAGACCTGTTTCCAGCCGTCATTAAGGACTCAGGGGAGACTGCTGTTTCTACTGTGTGACTCATTTGTTTCTACTGTGTGAGCCAGATGTGGGTTGACACACACTGGTCATGGGCGAAGTGGAATCATGCAGAATTTATTGTATCTAAATGATGCAAATGGATTTTAATTGCTTATTTATGCATTTCAGGCTTCAGCTGATGATTTGATAGATTTTGATAACTATTTTGATACGAAGGCACATTTCTGAGACATTTAAGTACATTCCCTCTTCTCTCCTTTCTCTCTCCTCCTCTCTTCTCCTCTCCTCTTCATGATCTACCACTCTGATTTTGCTTTAGTTTGTCTGGTTTGACAGATTGATTCCACCGTACCAGAGAAGATAAATCTTTCCAAAAACAGTAAATTAAGCATGTATTGTAATGGTAATTTGATCCAAATGTGCTCAAAGTGTCACATCAAACACGTTTCCAATCAGACTAGACTGACCACCAACCAGCAAATCATTTTTCAAACATCCTGGACTCACACCTGTGCAAGCAAGTTATGGAAATGAAGTGGAAGCTACACAGCAGCACATGATCCGAAGCTCTTCATGCCTCCATGAGCGCATACATCTCTGGTTTGGCCTCAGGAGGAATCAAACCCATAAGACTAAGACTGAGAAGGTTTTACGTTATAAACACTCAGTGAAACACAGACACAAAGCAAACTGACAGGATGCTGGTCTCCTCAGCACAGTTTGGTTCATCATGAATTCAGTTTTAAATCTAGATGAACTTGGAATTAAATTTCTAAAATAAGGCATAAGCTCCATTTTCTAATAGAATGCCATCCTCTATGATTCATTTTTCTATTATTTGAGTCAAGCTGAGCTGACCAGATTAAATCAGTTTTTCGTTTTTACGATAAACCTGCTGATCTAATCTTGTACCCATAGACACAGTTAAGAACATCCTCTGTTGCTTTAGTAGACTACTAGTCAAACATTTGGACACACCTGATTGAATGTACTGTGTTTTTCATTCTCATAAAGCCATTTTGATCTAAAGGCTTCTGCTTAGATGCTTGAAATTCATTTCTTAGACAAATATAAATAGTGAAGTTGATGCCTATGTATGAATTTCTTTCCAAAGCCTTTGCCTTTCCATCAAGGCAAAGGGCAGCTACTTTAAAGAATCTAAAATATAAGATAGTTTCGATTTGTTTAACACTTTTTTGGTCACTGCATAATTCCATTTGTGTTGTTTCATAGTTTGGATGTCTTTACTATTATTCTAAAATGTGAAAAATAGAATGAATTAAGAAAAATGTGTGTGTCCAAACTTTTGACTGATAGTGTATACTGTATAAGCAACAGAAAGAAAGGGGATGACGTGAAATAAAAGTCAGGATTCAAACCTTTGCCAATCAGAAAAACCATTCAGTATGCCTGAGCCCACTGAGCCACAAGCACATCCTGAGGAAAAGCCACTGTTCGGCTTCATTCTCCAGAATAAACAGGTTCATCCACATGAAATCAGCCGCCAAGGAGAGACAAGTACGACCACATGAAGAGAGAGAACCGTGTCTTTTCTCTGACGAAGGACTCTGCGGTGAAGTGAGAGCCTCGCCCGAGACAAGTGCATGTCCTGTTTCCCCAGAAGGGATGGAGAGAGTTAAGACTCAAGACAAACAAACAGCATTGTGGGAACTGAGCTGGACCGTGCAGGGAATTCTGGGAAGAGGAAACTATCTCTCTAACCTCTCTCTCTCTCTCTCTCTCTCTCTCTCTCTCTCTCTCTCTCTCTGATCCCTCTGTTTCTCCTCCCTTCATTTCCTCTCTTTCCCCTCCTTCTCTCTCTGTATTTCTCTTCCTCTGTCTCTCCGAGGCTTCTAGGAAAAGGATCCTATCCTGACATTCATTCTCTCTCTCTCTTTCTCTCTCTCTCTCTCTCTCTCTCTTTCTCTCTGGGGGTTTCTGGGAAGAGGAAAAAGCTGATGTCATCCACTTCCAGATGGCCGCGTAAGGAATGAGAAGAATAGGAAACGGGCCCCTTGATCCTTACACAACTCCCATATCCTTTCCGTTAGTCACATAATCTTAAGCTTTCTTCACCGACATCGTCAGAAAAAACAGAACCTCAACCTGCTATTTGTCTTTCAGATAGGACGCGGTTTGCTTGGTGCTTGCTGCTTGGTACAGCGCAACTCTTGGCTAGATGTTTGGGGAAGTCGGGGTATCGAAGTTTTCATGAAGCGGGGAGAAGAGCCATTTCTAGCTCAGTATCTTTCAAGAAGTAGAATATGCCTTGGCAGCTGAAAATATAACATCCAATGGTGATATAGCGCTAATCTCCACTGCATTTCAAAGTCTATACATGGTCTGCCCACTTGGTTAGAAACTTGCTTCCAGGAGAGAGCTTTTCTACCGACCTTCCTGTACTTGTGTTGTATGATTTTGGAAATTTTGATGCTGCTAAGTGTCAAATAAAGATATGATCAAGCTCTTTATTTGACAGCTCAAATAAACTTTTCCTCCATTTTCTTGCCCTTCCTGGCCGGCTGCTTCCCTTGTCTTTTCTATTGGAGGCGCACGGATTTCAAAAGTTCAACTTTGGGCACAAGTGTGTTGAGCTGGATGCTCAGCACAGTGAAAATTTGTTCATGCACAAGCAGATGAAAGCAGATTTAGGCACAAATACCTCACTTTGATCTGAAGTTTAACACTCAGTATCTCCAAAATACAGTGAGTCCATTCTGTTGAAATTGCATTAGAATATAATATAATAGAAAAGTCAATCTATGACCCAGAAATCATAGAGTATCACAGAGTATTTGGCTCATTAACAGACCATCCCAGGACTGAATCCAGCCAGACAGAACTAGCTCTACAGCACAGTGTGTGAAGTGTGTGAAGGACCTGAGCCTGATGAGTTCATACCACAGGTGCAGGAGGAACATTAGTCTAACTTCTTTCCTTTCTTCATATTCGTATTCCTTTCTTTTCTCACTTCTCTTCTTTCTTTTTCCTTTTCATTTTTTTCTTTTTTTTTTTGTTACCCAGGAATGAACCTGTTCCTGGAAGAAGCCCAGAAGGAAACTGTTGCTTATTGTTAGAGCGAGTGAACGACATAATTAGGCTGCACACAATGAGAGGCTGGGACCTCTGTTCAGTACAAAGAGAGGCGTGTGTGTGTGTGTGTGTGTGTGTATGTGTGTTCCCTCACGACTAACTACCTTGAGTGTATATGGATGTGTGCACTTACATTTGTGTGTTCATGTTGTGTGTGTGTGTGTGTGTGTGTATATTTCTCAATGCTGTATGCATGAAAGTGTGTTTCTGTGTGCGTGTGTGTGTGTGTGTGTGTGTGTGTGTGTGTGTGTGTGCACATAATTGCACAAGCCTCCATGCAGTATGAGTGATATACATGTGCACTGTCCAGCTAAATGGATGGCCTCTTTTATCCTTCCGCCTCTCCCTTTGGGGATGGGTGGAGTAAAAAGAGCCGAGCAGCAGGGAAGCTGAGTTTGTTATTGCCTCAATAAACTCCTGTCTGAAAATGGGGGATATTTTTTTTTTGGGGGGGGGGGCATCTGGAAAGCACCCCAGCACCCTGTTGTTACCTATTCGAAATACTAAACATCAGTCAGATCCAAACTGAAAAGGGGGGATATACAGCAGGGCAACCTTTCAGAAGATTTTAGAAGATTGTTGCCTATTCAAAACACAGACCATCAATCAGATTTGGGGAAAGTATAAAGGATTATTAATTTATTAACGTTTTGGCCTGTTGGCCTTCATCAGAGCGTTCAATTACAATGCTGCCCCTATAAAGGAAAAAGGCAGTGTTTCTTATCTTGGTGGAGAACGAGATTTTGTCATTTTTGTAAGTGGGTGTGAGGTCAGAGGAGGATTAGAGGATAAAAGAATAACCTCTCACTAAGTCCACAAGTCACCACCTCTTCAGAGATCTGCCTACAAGTCATTTAGTGGGGCAGTAATGGAAACTTTAAAGCCATTTTTCTATATTTCACTCCAAGCAGTTACTGCCTTTTGCCTTTTGTAGGGCAGAATGGGCAGTATCATAAAACTTCTCATTTAATCCCTGCTCTTCCTTTTGTATCAGTGTGTGTGTGTGTGTGTGTGTGTCTATATTCAACTCCTGTACCTGGAACCTCCACTAGAGCGAGTGTCAGTAGATCTAAACTGTGTGCAGCTAGTGTGTGATTGGCTGTGAGGGGGACTGCAGCATTCATGGGGGACGACATGTTTACTGTTGCTTTGTTTGGATTATGTTATTTGGATTATTGTTGTTATTGGATTATTGACTTTGTTGTTATTGTTTTGTTGTTTATTTTGAGGTCTAAGCCCCTAAGTGTTTCTAAGTGTTTTTTTTATCATTCTGCTTCTAGGTTTTATCACTTAAACATAAGAATTTGTGTTATTCCTACAATACGACAGTGAATTTAAGGAACTTTATACTATAGATAGAACTAGCTCATCTAATCTATGGTGATGTCTGGCCTGGTGCTGCTCCATTGACAATAAATGGAAAGGTTTTGATCAATGTCGACTCATAGAATGACCGTCTGAACTTGTGGAATGTCTTGCATATTGACCGCACTTTCCCATCACATGGGAATAGCATGACTGGATCTTTGAAATTCAGCGGTATGCCCCTTTAACGGCCTTCATCCTGAGCTGCCACAGACTCAGACGGTCGTGTGAAGTATTACAATAACACACAAGTCCATATGTTGGCTTGAGTAGTCGATTCGTCTTAACTGTTGGTCATAACTACACTTAAGGGCTCCGAATTCCAATCAGTCTGAAGGGACCTTTTAAGGCCGGAATGCAGGGCGGGTAAAAAAAAAATAAAAATAAAATAAAATCGAAATGTAATTTACAAGCCACTGCAGCGTCTAGGCAGCAAGATAAGGATCTCTGTACGATTTAGAGCGCAGATATTTTTGGTTCAAATGCCAAGTGAGTTTCGTTCCAAGATGAGATATCCGTGTGATATTTAATACTGATACCTAAAATGATTGATAACAGAAACTTATATTAAATCATGATGATACCATGTAAAGACTAGTAACTAACATCAGTCCTTGACAAAATGATGATACGTTCACAGACTGGATCCTCTATATTTTAAAGTTTTTGAATGATAAACTCCAGGTGATTTTTTCTTTTTTTTTTTCATAGTCAGTGCAGAAGTGAGATGCAGAATTGAACTCCTCTATCGCTGTTTCCAAGACAATTTATTTCACAACAATGCAGCATATTCCTGGTATAATAACTCATGATTAGAGCCAGTAGAGGGGTGATGAGTAGCAGAGTTTTCAGCTTGGGCTTTTAAAGATTAACAACCATCAGACTTAAGCAAAGTATTTTACTTGGGTATAAATTCTAGATATTTTAAGCCATTCAAAACTTCAGTCATTTGTAAATTTGGCTCACAATAAGATTCTCAAGTATTTGAAACAAGTTCATATGCATTTCTCCATAAGTCTAACAGCCACACCCAGTTAGATTCTTAAATGCAGATATACATAGTACTTTAAAATAAGAATATCTCCAACATGTAGAGGATCATTTGTTATATTCATGAGGATTACTTTAAAAAATCCCATTTTTAATACCATTGCATCTCTCAAAATGATCAAGGTGTGACACCAATCCCTGTGTAATGACCAGGATTATCAATGTGTATGATAACAAAAATTGTATAGTAAAAACTCAAATATTAAAAACAAAAACCTCAACAGTATCAACATGTGATTCTGAAATAGTTGGGCTTCACTGCATTTCTGAGAAGAAAGTTTTCCATCATCGAGAGGGCAAATGCACGATCAAAGACCCATTGTTTGGAGGGGAAATACCAGATGTACGACTTATTTATTTGTTAGAAGTTTTCAATTACGATTTCTGGAATAAGGCTTCTGTCCCGGCTAATAAAAAACAAACCGTGAAATCTGAGTCATCAAAGATTTTTAAAATAGCAACACAGAAGCAGACAGGAGACGGGAAAACTTATGACAGCAGCTGAGACAAAGACACAAGACTCAATCTGCTCTGTTCGCACACACACACACACACACACACACACACACACACACACACCTTACCACCCACCGAACCCATACACACCCCCGCCTCCACACACAGCTAGCGAGAGAGAAAGTAGTCCCCCCTCATTAGGCGTCTTAGTGAGCTGTGAAAGGAGCGTCCATTCACTGGATCTGGTGGGAATACTGGGACCAGCCGAGCAAAAAAACAACCAGCCGACCAGGGAGGGCAGCCACACACACACACACACACACACACACACACACACAGAGAACCAGACCCTCCAGACTTCGGCTCATACAAAGACAAAGAAGTGAATGCGTGTGAAGCTTAAATTTCAGGGGCTGTATACCCTCACTTCTCTCAATTCCCCACCTCTTCTTCTTCCTCGTCTTCATCCCCCTCCTCTCTCTCTCTCTCTCTCTCTCTCTCTCTCTTGTTTGTCTCTTGTTTTATAAAGAGAGCAGTCGCCTTAAAGAAAAGCAGCCTTAATTCCCTCTGACAGCTGTCAGTCAGTGACCAAGAGCAACAGAAACTCCCACCAGCCTGCCCATGCTAACACAACTTCACACAAAGCAAGTTAGCAACAAGTGGAAAAACAGCAGCAGCAGCTTTGCCAACTGAACACAGAGGTAAATTAAAACCTTGTCAGGATATTACTCAGTTCTGTAGAAATGTCTTTCTCTTTCCTTTAAATCAGGAGGATTTACAGATGTCCCAGTTTGAACTGTATGCTTTCACATGCTCCAGTCAATAGCTTCCGTCTGGAGAAAAGCTGCTTGAAAAAAAATCTAAAGTTTATTCTCTTTTCATGCATCGGCGGGTGGAAGGAATTATTTGATTTCAGAGACATGAGTTTTTTGTTGCAACAAGGCCTTTTCAATTATGCTTTATAACATTAGATAAAGAACTGGCTGCCAGCTGCCACTGTAGCACATGGAGAGTAGAATCAGGATATATAAATGATGGGGAACTTATATGACTGCTGCCAACATACAGTTTGCCACTGAATGAAATAGATGCCATTTAGAGGACGCTTTAATCCAAAGTGCCTTACAGCAGATTGAGTCTGTATATTTTTGGAATCAAACCCCAAACACTGCAGTAAACCGGCCCGCTAATCATCAGAAAATAAATTGGGTCTGAGATTTACATTGTGACACAGCTGGGGAAGCTGATCCATCTGATACTGCGGTTCAGTCTACTACTGGATCTGAAACACAATGAAGCCGTGTGTGCGTGTGTGTGTGTGTGTGTGTGTGTGTGTGTGTGTGTCCCATGAAACAATGGCTTCTATTGGGGGAAGTCAAGTGAGTGGGTATGGGTGGATGTGCGTCAGTTTGTTTTGGGATGACATAGCCTAGACTCTTTCTCTCTCTGTCTCTCTCTCTCTCTCTATCTCTCTCTCACACACACACACACACACACACACACACACATGTCTGTAACATAATTGTGGTACTGGCAGTGATATACGACCACACTCCTAACTGTAAAGAAATGCGTCAGTCAGCCTGGTGGTCAAACTCTTGATAGATAAACAGCCGAACGTATGGACTTTCTTCTTATTACAGTAACAGAGATGTTCAGACTTCCAGCCCGAATCAGATTTTACCAGATTGGATTCAGATTTATTTTATAAAGTCTGAACAGCAAAAAAAACACATGGAAACCGATTTTGAAAATCAGATTTAAGCAACAT
>NW_027281788.1:30000-175899 GCF_046629955.1 Centroberyx affinis
AAGAAATTACATTTTCTTCCTTGTTTGCCCCCTTGATCTGATTTTTAGGGCCATTCTGGTCCTTTTTGTGGCAATTTTACTGAACTAACCTTTCCAGAAGAGAATGGAGCTGTTTTCCCCTCTCTGTCTCCAGTCCATCTTCCACTCCTCCATTGATGAGTGTGTTACGACATCGGTTGTTTCACTTTTTGTTAACGCAGTGGTTTGTGTGGGGTCGGACTTCTTCTTATACTGTTGGCTGCGTGTTGCCAACATTTTCTACCGCTTTCTGTTTTTTTTGTGGTGGAAAAATGTTATTTTTCTCACCCAGAATGCACTGGAATGAATCGCCCTAGTCTTCGGCGGCGGCCACACTGATCCGTTGTGTCTGTCCTTCTCCGTTCATTTCAATTAATTTCAATGAGAGCTGTCTGATGTCCAGACAGGACTGATGAACAGAAAGTTCAGTCTAATTTAACTTTTTCTGGGCGGACGGATTCATCACCGTCAGTTAAGCCAACGTTTTTGTTTTGGAAAAAACAAACAAACACAGAAACAACGGTACGGCCAAAACACAGTCGGTGTAACACTGAGATGATTGTAGGTTTTCCACATTCATTTCAGTTTCTTAATGAATTTATACTGTATATAGTCTGTTTCTTCTTTTTTTCTCTGAAGTAGCTTCATTATGAGCAAAACCTTCCTGTTCTTCTGCCTCTCCACCATGTTGACGCTCCAAAACAAAGCGAAAGAAATCTATCCGTCAATAATTCTGTCGGAGCAATGTGGCCGCCGCCTTAGGCTCCCACAAGTCATCTACAGTGGTCAACATGGGACAGCAATCGCACTAATGCGTGAATATTTGTCAAGAAAACTAATTGTGAAAAGGGTGAAATGCAAAAAGTGTAATCCTAATAATCAGGGGCATTTTTTGTCCTATTTTTTTAATTTTACGGCTATTTTACGAAATTTCAAGAGCATTTCCCCCCTGAACTCATTCATTTCGGACCCCGCCCTACAGTATATCTATGCTGTATATACTGTATGTATATTATTGTCGCTTTGCGTGTGTCTGCTATTGTGCCAGAGTGTGTATATGTGTGTGTGTGTGTGTGTGTGTTTGTGTGTGTGTGTAGCTCCCTGCAGTCGGCTGTGGGGTGTGACGGGTCGGTTGGCGCCAGCTCCCGGGTTTGTTCAGATGGTTACGGAGGGGAAGGAAGCGTTTGGCTTGGCAGGGACACTTTATTGTTGCCTCCATCCTGATAAGAGGTTATTAATTAGTAGGCTAGACATACACAGAAATACAATAGAGGCTGATAGGACTGCTGTGGAGGAGGAGGCGGGGTGGACTGTTTGCGTGCCAGGGTGTGTGTGTGTGTGTGTGTGTGTGTGTGTGTGTTTGTGCTTACACTGAGCAAACATCATTTTTTGCTCTTCAACACAATGAGAGAGAGAGTAGAGATAGAAAGGGAGAGAGATTGTGAGAATAATTAATCTAGGCAGCAGTAGCCAAGAGGTTAGAGAGGTAGGCTTGTGACCCAAAGGTCGCCGGTTTGATTCCCCCAGACCGGTTGGGAAAATGTGGGTGGGGGAAAGTGAATGAGAAAGGCCTTTCCATCCCATAATGAGTATACTGTCAAGGGGCAACTAAGCTGAGCTGAGCTGTCCGCTGTGAATGAGTGTAACTGTATGAATGTGAATCAGGGTGTTTCTGGGGGGAAAAAAAGCATGCAGGCTCAATCAACTTTCTCCAGATTAGAAATAGAAAACAGCAGGTAAATCTGCACCATAGCACTTAGACTTGACTTTGTCAGTGTGACTGCTACAGACTGCATGGACTGAAAGATGCCAAGCAACAGAGAAAGTGTAGGAGAGAGATAGAGAAATCAATAGAGATACAAGGATTAAGATAAATTACACATTGTCTAAATCTATGGCTCATTAGGGGACGCTGAAGTGTGTGTTTGAGTGTGTGACTGCGCACGTGTGTGTTATAGAGAATTTGCAAGATACCAAAGTCCTGTTTATCCCACTACTTTATTATCTGGTAGAACAAACTAAATTTAGTTTATTAACTGGTAGAGAAAACTACAGGGAGAAACAGAGGCAACAAGAAAAAAATGACTTTTACAAATGTAGCAGCAACACATAGGGGAGAGTGAGAAATATACAGTAAATAATTATAACAGTGACTGAATTCATCTCCAAGACAGCGAGGAAAATCTGGAGCAAAACACAGAGAAAGATGATAAAGAATAATGGAATTAATATCTAAGAGAATGACTCATGGCACCAACTGGCTATCAGTCTGTTTGAGTTGGCAGCACCAAGCCTCCTTTCTAAACACTGACAGGTTGCATAACAACCAGACCAGAAAATAATAAAACCGCAAAGACACTGATATTTTCACCCTCAGCTGTGATGCAACTCGGGTCACACATTAATATTTGAAAAGCATTCAAGTGTTTGTTTTAACCTTCCTGGAGTGCCAGATGGGTGGGGTTTACTGCATTGTAACATCCAAATCATGTCATTTAAGTTAAGGTAATCAAAGAAAAGTATACCAAATAAACTTTTAAATACTTTCCTGTGATTGCCTTCACTTGCTGCCACCCACCTGGGACTCCAAGCAGGTTAAAACAAACGCATTGGATTATTTGCGAACACTTTTTTCGGCACAAATCTGGCTGAGGTACAGTACGACTGTCCGGTAGCCAAGCCTGTGACCTGTACACCATTAAAAGACTGTTTCAGCAGTGAACTCATGTCTAGACATTTGAACATGTTGATAACCCGAGATTTGATAAACTTTACATGCTGCAGCCGGTTATGATTTACTGCGAGTTGTCAGGTATAATGTAGCACAGTTCAGCCTCTGCAAATAAGCTCTGTTCCAAAACATTATACTCATTTTGGAAGTGTAAATCTGTGAGATCCGTGTTTTGTTTTGTTTTTTTTGTCTCCATCTTTAGTGCTCAGCCTCATTGCTGTGGTGTTTCTGCACTGCTCTTCCCAGAGATCACCTGTCAATCAAACAGTGTGGGCGGAGCTTGGACTTTCTGTTGATGCAGTTTGAGTTTCTCTTAGGTTGAATCACTATTGTGTTATATCAATCGGTGCTAGAGAGCAGCTAAACTAGAGCTGCAATGACTAATCGATTAATCGATTAGTTGTCAACTATTAAATTAATCGCCAACTATTTTGATAATCAATTAATCGGTTTGAGTAATTTTTTAAGAAAAATAAGTCAAAATTCTCTGATTCCAGCTTCTTAAATGTGAATATTTTCTGGGTTCTTTACTCCTCTATGACAGTAAACTGAATATCTTTGGGTTGTGGACAAAACAAGACATTTGAGGACGTCATCTTGGGCTTTGGGAAACACTGATCCACATTTTTCACCATTTTCTGACATTTTATAGACCAAACAACTAATCGATTAATCGAGAAAATAATCGAAAGATTAATCGACAATGAAAATAATCGTTAGTTGCAGCCCTAAACTAAACAGACATGTATTGATATGAAAATGTTACAGATTATTACTTTAATTTTATCACTCAATCTCTCTAAAATAAACTTGATCCAGTCTGCAAAACTGTCATCATTCTGACGCCGCAGAATATAAGCTGCCTACTATTCTTTAAAAATGTAATTTTGCAGGATCAGGTAGCACTTTTTCAAATGGTGACATTTTTCAATCGTCACATTTTTGGAACGAAACTAATGCAACATGAAGCTCATGCTGTCACACAGAGGCCCCCCACAGTAGAAACAGGCCAGTGACCCGCTCCGGGCCGGGACCCCTGCTTTAAGGAAACACATCCTCTTCTGTGACCCGGCTGGTATATAAACCCACCGCTGCTCGGCTGTCACATCCTCCGGGACAGAAACACTGATGTAACTCCGTCTGGGTGGTCTGCTCTCTGTCTGCCTATCTTTTCTTGTGTCAGTATGTCTCTCTGTTCTCTCTCTCTCTCTCTCTCTCTCTCTCTCCCTCCCAGCAACAACATTTTGATGCTGACTAGATGTTGATGCAACACCATGCAGCAATGTTGAAAACCAATGTAAATCTAGCACCAGAATCAGTGTAATTGAATGTAATCGTTTTAGGGAATCGGGCCCCAAATTTCTTTCTGTTATCAGTTTAAAACAGTTTCCAAAGACTGTTTTAATGGGAATTTTTCCATGCCAAAATATGACACTGTGAAAATGTTGTGCTAGTTTGGGTTGACGTTGAACTTGGCCTCCTCCTGCATGTCACCATCATTCATGTGTCAAATGCTTGCTGGAGTCTCTGTCTCTCTCTCTCTCTCTCTCTCTCTCTCTCTCTTTCCCTTCTTCTGTCAGTGAGCCTCTCTGCTCTCTCTGGCTGTCTATGGCTTTGGTTTCCATCCAAGTGTTTTTATGGGAATTATGACATTAGCGGAGCCAAATTAGATAAAGTTTTCAAAATTTACAACCCACTTGTGTTATGTGTGTCAAACTAAATGGCGAAATAGCGACAAAAAAAAGCAATTGTCAAATAAATAATAATGTACTGTAGGCTTGGCATGATTGGCACGGAAAATGTTTTTGTTTCATTGCACAACAATCCAAAAATGGCTTTGAACATCCTGAAATGTCTGTAAAATATCCACTTTCCCCCATAAATGTCTTACCCACTGCCACATATAAGTCATATAATTCTTAAATCTTTGGCTATCTATTATTTGGCCAACTTGCCCAATACAAATCAATTCTTAAAAGACTTTTTTTCTTGTGTTTTTCTTTTTTCTTCAGCTGGTGGAAATGCACCTAACTGACATTTCAAAAGCTTCAAAGTCACTTGATAGCTGGATGGAAACACATTATGCCGCTCTCAACTCTCTGTTTCTCTCTCGTTCTCACTCTTCCTCTCGTCTTTGCTCTCTTTCTTTCCACGTTTGCCTCTTTGTCACTTTAAATTACATGAGATGAAACTTTAATGATCCCTGTGGGGGAATCGGGGCGTTGCAGCAGCAAATAGCAGGATACATCAAAGGAGAAGAATAGGCAATAAATCAGAAGTGAGCGAATGGGAGTTATGTGTAAACAAACGCAACTGACAATCCCAACACTCGGACACATTAAGAAGAAATACTCTTTCTGTCTTTCTTGCTCATTGTATGTCTGGTTTCTCTCCATCTCCCTCCCCCTCTCTCTCTCTCTGTCTGTGACACACACACACACACACACACACACACACACAGACACACACACAACCTCAGGAAACGGCAGAGGAGGAAGGAAAAACAACAAAACACACACAGAGCATCCTAATGACCGTTAACCACAATAGAGCCATTCTACAGTCATGACTGCACATCGCCTGGAGGGCAATCGCTAACGTAACGTGAGGTCACCTTCCCTTGGTAACGGTGTTCTCTCACACACACACACACACACACACACACACACACACAGAAACACCTCAAGGGTGGTGAACTTTAGCAACAGTACAATCAAATAGACACACACACACACTCATACATACACAGAAATACTCACATTCACACAGAAACACTCCAAAATAAAGTACAGAAAACTAACACACACACACACACACACACACACACACACACACAAACAAACACTCTCAGAATTACTCACACACACTCAGAAACACTCTCACACACTAAGCAACACTCTCATTCACTCAGATACATGAATTAACTTAGAAATACTGAGACACTCACTCACTCACACACACACACACACACATACATTTACAAAGCCAATTTTCCCACCTTTCAGTATATTAACCACAGTAGAAATACAATTGCAGTAATTTCTCAACCTTTAGTGTGTTACTGTAACATTACACACACACACACACACACACACATACACGCACACACACACAGCAGCCCAGCCCAGGCTTATGGGAGTTTTGTATTGGCAGTAAGTGGAGTGTGTGTTGAGGTGGGCTGACAGAATAACATTAAATAACATTAATATCAGTCTGTCTGCTTCACATCATTACTGTATGAACTGATGAATGGACTCTCTCTCTCTCTGTCTCTCTCTCTCTCTCTCTCTCTCTCTCTCTCTCCCCCTCTCTTTTCTATTTGTCTGTCTCTTTCTGTGTCTCTCCCACTAGGCGTGTGTGTGTGTGTGTGTTGAGTGTGTGTTTGTGTCCATTGTGGTTACTGTAATACACTGAAAGGTGGGGAAGTTCTCAGCCTCACATATGTGTGTGTGTATGTGTGTGTGTGTGTGTGTGTGTGTGTGTGTTGCGTCCAGCTCTCTAAACAGAGCAGATACCCAGAGGTCCCTAGCTGAATAGCTGTGGGTTAGAGGAAGAAGAAGAAGAAGGGGTTTATTTTATTAATGCGAGACCCTTCATCAATCTGTCGTGTGTGTGTTTGTGTGTGTGTGTGTGTGTGTGTGTGCAGAGGATGTTATGCTAGGTTCCTCATCTGATGGGAATGCCTTTGTACAGTATGCGCCTTCATGTGTGTGTGTGTGTGTGTGTGTGTGTGTGTGTGTGTGTTTAGCTGTGGTTTAGAGGCGTATGACATATATATTACGTCTTTTTGGTGTGTTTTTTGTTGTTATGTTAACCTGCAGATCAGACCCAACAGCCAAAAACAGGATGATGAAACTCTGGGAAACTCTGAAACATCACCTGCTGCTATTCATTCATTCAACGACCACAAGGTAGTGGGTGGGGAAGTTTTGACCGGTACAGACGACAGAGTGAACTTGTGACTGTTCGGTTCGGTTTGAATCCCAGCTGGAGAAATGCGGAGGGGGAGGGGGGAGGGGGGGGAACGAAGGAGAGGCGCTTTCCCCTCCCTCATCAGCTACTTTTGAGGCGTCTCTGAGCAAGGCACTTAACCTCTGATGTCCCCTGTGCAGCTGCTAAGAGACCGCGGCTGCACTGGGAAGCTGTTTGGAAGTGAATGAATGTCAAGGCAGAGGGCTCGTGAAAAAAATAATCTGTGCTCAGTGAGTTTTTCCTCGGTAAATAAAGGCTTAAAAAAAAAAAAAACTACAGAAATTGATGTCTGCAAGTTTAAATGACAAGTTTTTCTTGCCATAGATAGATAGATAGATCGATAGATAGATTTTCTTAACTTTAAAGTTGTTTAAAGAAAATCGATTTTGTAAAAAAGAAAAATAGATGTCAGTGTGCAGGGTTAGCTGCAGCCAATCTGCAATTAAGAAACTACTGTAGTTAATTGTTTTTTTTGATCGGGTCTTGTCTGCCACACCTCGTTGGTATTTGCTTCTTTCTGTTTTCTACCATAGATGTTCGTGCTTTCCCTATCTATAACACAGCCACAACATCATGAACATCATTGAAAAGCCAATTTCAGGCAGACGGTGGGCTTTACGCATGTACACAGACTGATAATGTAGAATATATGCTATTTATTTATTGTTATTTTAATGGGAAAAGTGAAAAAAAAATGACATAGTGAAGTTTTTAATAATGGCTTGCAGGTCAAAGACATGCAGGTCAGGTGGACCGGAGACTGTAAATTGCTCATAGGTGTAAATGGTGTGTGTGTGTGTGTGTGTGTGTGTGTGTGTGTTCGTGTTCACCCTGTGATCGTCTGGCAGCATGTCCGGGCGTTTCCAGCTCTCCTGTGACCCTGAATAGGAATAAGCGGGTATCGGAAAAGAAATGAACGAATAAATAGGGCCATCCCCTTTCATTTTTATGTTTAAGATAATTTATTCAGGGAATCTTTGCTTGCCAATCGTTGAGTCACTGGCAAATTGATCAACAACCTCATCAACTCCCTGCAGATTAATTTTTATGTCCATTCTGTGCTATGGGGCAGTAAAAATCGTACTTACTTGTACTTTTTAAATTGGCAAAAAAACACTCTGTGAGGGGAATTTCCACCGGTATTCATCACCGATCCCTGATGCATTTGGTCCAGTCGCCCGGCCGTGATGTAAACGTACCCACGGAAGATGTGAAAAGTTCACGAGAGGCGGCGGCGGCTTCGTGAAACGGGCCACAAACCCCCCCGATATTGACCCAAGGCTTACTGTCAGCCTCTCCATTAAAAGAGATTTACAGCGTCTTTCTGTCTCTGTCCCGCTCCAGCCTCAAAGAGCCAGACTGCTGCGGTCGCCGGACTCCGAGTCTTAATTCACTGTAACAGCCTCCATTAGTCTTTATGGTCCAGCGGGGACGCGCGGGTGTGATGGGATGTTTATTCATAGCGGGGGTCAAAGGTGAAACGAAAGCTTCACAGAGATTTGTATTTTGTTATTGTAGAACAGCAGTTACGGGTTAGAAAGATGTTTAAGGATGTCAGAGCGCACGTGGGCAAACACACACTCTGTCTCCATTCGTCCTCTGCTGTTCTGCTGTCTCAACGCACACACACACACACACACACACACACACACACGCACCTGTATGAACACACACATTCCTGAGCACACACATTCCTTTTTTCCCGTTACTTTGCCTTGAATACACACACAGATTCATACACCCATAAAAACACACACACATGCAAATACACACACACACACATTCTCTCTCACAACCACTCTTTCTGTTTTTTTTGTCTCTCAAACACACACACACAAGTGTATAAGCTCACACACACACACACACACAATCTCTCTTTCTGTGTTACTTTGACTCTCAAACACACATGGATGCGCACACTTACTATAGACATACACACACTCACACAGACACACACACCTTGGTCTTTCTTTTTCTTTCGGTCAAACACACATGTGTACACAGAAAAAGACACACACCTGCATGTGTGCACATACACACACACACACACACACACACACACACACATGCATTGACAAACTCAGCCGGACAAACTCAGAGAAAAAAAGAAACAGCAGATCAAGGCTTCAGAAGAGGGGCCTTTGTGTGTGTGTGTGTGTGTGTGTGTGTGTGTGTGTGTGTGTGTGTGTGCGTGTGTGCGTGTGCCTGTACTTATCTCAGCACATATTTCATGCATCTGAGAAAACCGACTTGACTCAAACTCGACATCTTCTGGCAAAAACTGATTTACTGCTTCCCAGTTGAACAGAAACACAAATCCTGACCAGAACAGAGAAACTGGCTGCCAGGTGAACACCCTGATCCAGGGGTCAGAGGGACCTGGAGCTGGACTCAGATGCAGAACCAACAGAATAGGAAACAGACCTGCAGTTCAAACGAAAACACACAGCCTGCGTGAGATCGGGGCTTTCATGAAGAAGATGTGCGTTACGCCCGAGGAGGAGAACGAGAAGCACATTTTCAGTCCTGTGTTCGGGAAGTCGTAAAAAAAAAAAAGACGATCAAACAGAGCAGAAGAAGAAGAAGAAGAAGAAGAAGAAGAAGAGAGCGTCTGGTTCCACTGCAGGAGTCGTGCTGCGCAGGATGAGAGCGTCCTGCAACTGACAGCTCACAGGTTCGATCCCCGCTGCAGCCGTGACCGAGACGCTGAACCTCTACCTGCTAAACTCTCTCTCTCTCTCTCTCTCTCTCTCTCTCTCTCTCTCTCTCTCTCTCTCTCTCTCTCTCCTAAGATGTGGGCACTCAAGTCACATGATTTGGACTTAAGTCACAGTTTTAATTGCTTGAGACTTGACTTGATGCATGAGGGGAAGACTTGAGACTTGACTTGCCTTGGGTTCTGCTGACTTGGGACTTGACTTTGACTTGAAAAGGTTTCTAAAGTCTTGACTTGAGATCTTGTGTTTGTGTAAATGACTCAGATTGAAAGTGATGAGATTTGTTCCAGCAGACGACTGAATTTAAATTCTGTTCTGAATTTGTATGGAATGATTGAATTTATTGAAGTTGAAACTGATTATAGAAATCAAACTCAAAGTGCTCTTACCAAGTTTTTTATCCTATTAAAACCATAATGCATTGAAAAGTCCTAGATATTTTGTTTTCTTTAACTTGACTTGACATGGACTTGACTTGGTAATCTACATTTAGACTTGGGACTTGACTTGAGACTTGTGCCTCAAGACTTGAGACTGACTTGGGACTCAAGCAGAGTTGACTTGGTCACACCTCTGGTTACGACGTAGATGGATAAACATGCGCACATAACAACAAGGTTTGGGTCGGTGAATTAAAAATAAATAAAGAGCGTGAGTTTCAAAGATACCTTGAAGATGAACCACTCCTTGAAAACTGCACTGTGATTCTGTACCAACTCGAAATCAAAGTAGGGAAAAGAACCATGAATCAAAGAATAGGTCGGAAACCCAGAGAAGGGTCATGGAGGATTAAAATGGGTCTCCAAATGACACTGAAGGAAGCAGTATCCATGGCACCAGTTGGCATGGTTACGTAGTGAGAGCATCCCCAATCCGTGCAATGTAAGATAGGCTGAAGAAAAAAGGCCTAATGTGGGTTTGTTGGCTGATAAAATAAGTACTGGTCACTGCAGCTTTGATCCTTTCTATCAGTACTATTGGTTGCTTGTTGTTGCCAATCTATGAATTTAAAGCTTAACTTCAACTGTTGCTCTCATCGTAAGTCAAAATCCCTAAAGTGTGATTGGAAATGTAATCATGTGCTGCCTGATTAACCTACCAGATCGCCCGCAAAATCATTTTTATGGCCATCAGAAGAAATCCCCCAGACAAAAAGTCTGAAAGCTGCTGATGTGGATCATTGCAGACTGGAAAGCTGCTGCAGTGCTGTGTGAAATATTAGTGTGGTTTACAAAGAAATGACAAACCTTCCAACAATAATAAGTCTCGTTTTCATTACAGGCCCAGTGGGGGGAGCACTCTTTATTTTTGTCAATCACTTCCCACCAAAACATCTCTCTGGTTCTTTTGGCATCTGGCATCTGATTTTTTGTCGTCTGGGTTACAGTTTTAAATGGAGAAAAAGTGATTTTAAAATATAAGTTTCAAAGAGTTTATTATTATTATTATTACAATGCAGTTTGCCAAGCCAAGGTGCATTTTCAAGGGATCTTTGAAACCCAAACCACATAATAAACCTCTTGCTTTGTTTGTTTTTTGTTTTTTTTGTTATTTATTTGCCCTCTGAGCATCCTGTGTGTTTTGGGTGAAACACCATGACACACAGGCCGCATTTTGAAGAAATATAGACGAGCAATTTTGCAAACAAATAGCAGAATCAGAATCACTTTAACCACTTAAACCCAAAAATCCAAGTACCAGGACCAACATTTTAGGTTTTATATTGACAACATGGTTTGAAAAGAAGGAATCAGAATCAGTAAACCAAATGTATTTTTGGTCCAAACTATGTCTGATTGGCAATAATTCCAATATTTGCGTTACAAAATAAAAGCCCTCAAACTGCAAGGGGCAGTAGCATTAGAACGCAGCTGGAAAAATAACCCGCTCACTCCATGCCGCCATGTTGGGTATCATATGAAACTAGAGAACCTACTCTTTCCTTTCCAAGTAGAATAAATGTGATTGTTTTCTTGGTGACCTGGCTGCAGAGACAACATTTAATAACAAACAGAATTAAATAAAAAAAATCTGTCGTCATCATTTTGTTTCTCATTGTCCACGACAGACTGACGATGTCCTGTTTTCAACTTCTCATGCATGATAAAGACAATAGAGCCGTTCTTTGCGTCCAAATGTCTAATTAGATTTCGCCCTCGCTCGGTTTATTACACATGAAACCTTCCAGGAATGGCGAGTCACCAAAATAAAATCCCCATCACAAGTGAAAGCGGTGTAGTGTTTGACTGCTGCTGCCCGGCCGACTTTGAAATCCACTTCTCTTTGGCCGGCGGCCACCAGATAAGACTTTTTTATCTGGAGTCTTTGTTGATACTAGTCATGCAGTGATGTGCCAGTCGCCTCGACTCAACACTTAGTAAAAACATGAGGGGAAAAGGGCCGCCGCATGTTCAGCGATCTCTATCTGTGTCTCTGTTGTTGACACTTAAAATCACTTTCTGTACATGTTTCTTTCTTTAAATCACCTACAAGGCTTCACATAGTTTCTCTCCCTAGCTACATCTGCGACCTGTTGACCGCTTTAAAAACTTCTGGCTGTTTCTCGGTCCAAACTTAAATCTGGAGGAGACTTTGCTTTTGGTGTAATGGCACCCAAACTCTGGAATAATCTTCCCCTTCCTGTTAGAGCTGCAAACTCAGTTGAAAGTTTTAAACAGCATCTAAAAACCCATCTTTTCATCCTGGCTTTCCATTGATTTTATTGTTTTTTATCACCTCTGTTTAACTTCTTTCTGTATATTTCATGTTTGTTTGCTTTGGTGTTCTTTTACATTGTGTTCTTTTATCAAATTGCTGTTGGTCTTTTACATAGTGATTATCCTATTATGCTTAACCGTTGGGAGTATGAGCTCATTTTTGTAATTTGGCGATAAATTTGACATTTGAAATTTGCCTTTGTTTACCTCCTAAAAAAATCTATTTTGACCCATAAAGCATGATATCCTTTTCATTTGATTGGTCCCTTTGTGTACAGCTCCACTTCTGATTGGTCTACAGACTTGCTATAACAACACACTGAAAGTTTAGAGTCTGCACTTTCCTAAGCTTTTTTCCCACTTCTTTCTACGTCAAATGAGCGTCAAATTACAGATCAAAATGTAAAAGATTGGTTTTCCTTTAACCCTTACCTTTCCATCTAATTTAAAGTGATAATATCCCTGCTTCCGACTGGCCTACAGACTTTGATGATGATCGATGGAAAAATTACAATCTGCACTTTCGATAGCATTTCTCTGCTTTTTTCTGTGTTGTACAAGCAAGTAATTCATCAAAATACAAAAATAATTCATTGTTATTGCTGTCACTGTGACTCCAGAGGGTTAAATTGCTGTCGCTCTTTTTGTGAAGCACTTTGTAACCCTTTGTTTTGAAAGGTGCTATATAAATAAATCTTACGTACTGACTCCATTCTTTTCTTTTCTACTCTTTACTACACCGCCTCCTCTTATTCGTCCTCATTCATTTAAGTGTCGCCTTGCGCTGCCTGCTCACCTTGCCAGTGCAGTTTGTGTGAAGTTTCCCCTCGTTTTAAATGCTTCAGTCAGACAAACCTGCTGTGATCCTCCACTCTGAGAGGGAGTCAAGTGTTTCTAATGGACTCTACTCTGCTCTCTGTAGGTAGATACAGTAGCAAAGCTCTAATGGACTCTTCCTTCCTTCCTTGCTTCCTCCTTTACTTAGGCTACTTGCTTACTTACTTACTTTCTTAATTATGTTCTTTCTATCTTACTTCATTTATTTCTTGCTTGCTTTCTTTCTTACTTAATTACATATGTACTTAATTTATTTTTTTATTACTTAATTACCTTCTTTGTTTGTTTGTTTCTTTCTTTCTTTCTTTCTTTCTTTCTGTCCTTTTTCTGGCTGAAACAATGTAAATTGCCCTTTTCTGGGAAATTTCTATGACATTCAGTGATCTGTGCTTTTGACACACACACACACACACACACACACACACACACACACACACACACATCCATCCCACAGGTGGCTGTGTACCAGCGTCACTCTATTATCATCACTTTGGCGGTACTACTGTTTGAGAGGAGACACAATGACACAATGCAGCCAGGAAAACAACAATTTCTATAAAACACACACACACACACACACACACACACACACACACACACACAGAGGGCAGGAAACAGCAGTCCCACATACAGATTGTACAGAGGGGGGGGTTGAACTCCATAACAGGAAAGGCAGGGACAATCGGGGGAGGTTTACTCACTGCAGAGACACAGACAGACACAGACAGGCAGGATCTGGAGTCTGTTCTGGTCTGTTCTGTCTGTACTGTCCATACTTTCTGCTTTTTTTGTAAACAGATTCTTATTTATTCTGTAACAACCACAGCAGAAGCTATACCATCCATACTGGAGGCGATTCTCCCTTAACCGCCGTGCGCAGGATATTCTTCTAACACTGAGTCGTCATTTAGAGGAGGGGAACCCAAATGTTTTCATGTCACTGACCCCCAAACTGACACACGTTAAGTCACAGAGCCCCATTTGATATGGTTTTGTCCCAGGAACCCTCATATGGGAGGATTACTGTTGATTGGGCATTGAATTGTACAGGTGTCAACACTCTGTGAGGGTTATATCAGTGACAGTGAGACCTGTGATTAGAACAGTCGTTCTTATAAAATCTCTAGTTGAGATAATTCTGTGAAAAATTAACTTATTCCTCATTTTATTGGGGGAATCCCTCGACCCGCCCTCCTGGAACCCCCTCTAGGACCCCTGGAACCAACCCCCTCAAAGACCCCTGGACCCCCTCAAAGACCCTCAAAACTCCCTCAATGACCTCCAGAATCCCCTCAAAGTCCCACAGAACCCCCTCAATGACCTCCAGAATCCCCTCAATGACCCCTGGAACCCCCTGAAAGACCCCTGGAACCCCCTGAAAGAGCCCAGAACCCCCTCAATGACCCCTAGAACCCCCTCTAGAACCTCTGTACCCCATCTAGGACCTCTGGAACCCCCTCTAAGACCCCTGAACCCTCTCATGAACTCTGAAACCCCCTCAAGGACCTCTGGAACCCTCTCTAGGACCTCTGTACCCCCTCTAAGACCCCTGAACCCTCTCAATAACCCTTGAACCCCCTCTAGAACCCCTGGAAACCCCTCTAGAACCTCTGTACCCCCTCTAAGACCCCTGATCCCTCTCAAGAACCCTTGAACCCCCTCTAGAACCCTGGAAACCCTTCAAGGACCCCTGGAGCTTCCCAGACCCCACTTTGAGAATCACTGATTTAGAAGACATAGAGCAGGATCCGATGGCAAATCCTTATTTATCACTGAGGAAACAGTCACTGTTCGTTTTCAATTCAACATTCAATTCAGTTCCAATTTTCTCTGTTCTGTCCCGGTCTGTTTTGCGTTTCTGTGCTACTTTGTTCTACTACGTTCTTATCTGTTCTTATCTGACCCCATTCTGTTCTGTTCTGAGAATGACCAGTGAATAGAATAGAATAGAATAGAATAGAGGGAAATGGCAGAGGAGCAGAAGAGCTTTTATGAACTACCACAGTCTGTCTTGCTTCACCACACACTGCCGACTCTTTAATGTGCCATGTTACAATAATAATAATAATAACTTAACTTGATGTTGTTACAGCCCAGTGAGGATGATGAAACATAGTTGAGGCAATGTGATTATAGGAGGCAAATTAATAAATTCCAATAGATACCGGCTGAGTATATATATAGTGTTTGCTTTAAAATTACACAAAAACCCTCCAGCTGCGGAGAAGAAGACACCAAAACACAAGAGCAAAGTTTCTGGACTTGACCTGAACTTACATTAACTTGATGGATGAAGTTTTGATCGTGTTAAATTCTACACTCTTTAAAAAAAAAAAACGTGTCACTTTTAACACACCTATGCAGCTTCTTTGGGAAAACACACAGCTGTGTTGTATTGTCATTAACATGTTGTGACAAATGACAAATCCCATTTAAGAGTGTAATGAATCTGTTAAGTGTTTTTTGTTTTTTTTTCCTATTTGAAGATGAAGCCAGACCTGAGCTCATTCTACTACACATCGGAAAACTATGCCTCTATTGGAGAATAGAATAGAATAGAATAGAATATAAAAAACACTTTGAATTGCCTTTGTGTACGAAATGTGCTATATAAATAAACTTCCCTTGCCTAGAATAGAATAGAATAGAATAGAATAGAATAGAATATCCACAACACACCGAGTCCGTCAACTTTGAATTTTGAACTTGTGTCATCTCCTCTGAACCCCAAAAGCAATCAGTACCTATCTACTATCAGTCTGTTATTTTAAATGAATCTATTCCAAAGTATTTCAACTCTCTCACTTTTTTTTATTTTCCTCCCATAATTATTAATTTCTACAGGTTTAATTTCCCACTGAGCGACCCGACGCGTCAGAGGCGCATGCAGACACACTTCAGAGACCCTTTCAGAATAAAAGTTTTCCAAACTCACCGAGTCAACTTTCTCTCTCTGGATGGTGATTTTCTGAGATGTCAGTTTATTCCACTTCGGTCCAGACGCACAAACGAAGAAATGAAGCTTTCCGTCCAGTTCTGTCTTCTGTCTTCAGTTCCGCAGGACGCGTCAGTGCCGGGACACCTGAAGGCTTCCCACCGCTCCGCTCCACACGTTATAAACAAACTGTCCACATGTGGGCCGGCAGCAGAGCCACTCCTTCACCCTTGATCACCGCGTCCCTGCCGGGCTGCCTGATGCTGCCTTCAGGTGCTCCGAGTAAGCTCCGACTTCCGAGCTCTAGAAGGAAAACTCTCAGTCTGTGATGTTCAGTGTGTTCCAGGAGTTATTTTGAGTGAGTGTGACTCACTGGGGAGTCACATGACTTGGACTCAAATCAGACTCAAGTCACAATTTTAATTGCTTGAGAGTTGACTTGGGTTCTGCTGACTTGGGACTTGACTTTGACTTGAAAAGGTTTCTTAAGTCTTGACTTGAGATCTTGTGTTTGTGTAAATGTCTTAGATTGAAAGTGATGAGATTTGTTCCAGCAGACGACTGAATTTAAATTCTGCTTTCTTAATTTGTATGGAATGATTGAATTTACTGAATTTGAAACTGATTATAGAAATCAAACTCATGATGCTCTTACCAAGTTTTTATCCTATTAAAACCATATTGCATTGAAAATTCCTAGATATTTAGTTTTCTTTAAGATATTAAATTGACATTGGACTCTTGATTTGTTCTGACTTGACTTGTGCTTGAAGACTTGAGACGGACTTGGGACTTGGGACTTTCCCTCAACCTGCCTCGTCTACTTCATTTAGGGATTTCCTACATTCCCCAGTATGCCTTTTGACAAAAGAGAAAGAGACCTGCAGAGAGCAATAGCAATATTGATAGCGATGGCATAAAAGCAAAAGAGCAGGTTTTTCCAGTCATGAAAAATTGTTGAGTTGATTCTTACTCAAAACGCAACCTGTATTGTTGCTGCATTGCACTCTGGTCTATTTTCTGCTGCTGCCAGTGAAGAAATTGGTCTCTCTCCTCTTCTACAATGGATTTCTCCCTGTATGATTGTTGAATGTTGGTGTTAAATGAGTGAGGGTGGGATGGGTGAGTTTAGAAACAAGCCACCAGAACCAAAACCTGTTGATGTTTTAGAGAGCTGAAAATGTTTTTGTAATATTGGTTTATTTTAGAAATCAAGCATCACTGACCGACTATAGGCATGTTGCAGTGGAAGAATTAAGTAGAGAATATGTGCATAAGGCATGTGATTGATGTTTTGAACCATTTTTAGCCAAAAGTTGTGTTCCACTAGACTTGTTATGTGAATGATGATGTAGGTCTGATAGCATATAAAGACACAAGGGGCTAAACAATAGGCTATTTACACTCAATTTGTAATTATGCACTTAAATGCACCACAACAAAAGTTTAAAAAGAAAGAAACTAGAATTATACAAAAAATATGAATCAATTACACAGAATGCCAAAATATATAGGCCTAATAACTAAATACATCTATTTTACTATCAGTTGTTAACATGGATCCCATAACTCTCTGCCCCCTAAAAGTCAAATCCCAGCAGTTATAGAACAATAACACTTTCTCACAGTCCTATTCACTTTTTATTTTCTTTATTGGTTCACGGGGCGTTCAACTGTCAATTTCGATATGTCCGACAGCACTTGAACTCAGCAAACGTGCCTCAGGATGTAGCGAGCTGTGTTGCTGTGTGCCATTATTTTAAACACCACAGCTCCCCCTTGTGGAGAGAGTTAGGAAACGCAATCCCAATGCAATCCCAATATGTAGTGAGTAAAACATTTCATTTAAACCCCAAACTGGACTTTAACGTGTCTACATTTTGTGCTGTTTCATGGATTTGGAGTAAGATTAAACAAACTAATCACAGATAATAGGTAGCAAATAAATAAATAAATAAATAATAAATAAAATTAGTCATTACTATTACATCATTAGTCATATTAAAATCAGAAAATTGCCACCAAAACAGGAAAAACTGATAATTTTGAATAGTTTACTTTTTTTTTTTTTTCAGATTACTTACAACATTAATCCACTCTTCACACTAACCCATTCTGAGACTCTGCCACTGACACAATATTAATCCAAGGTTAAAAACTGCTGCCTTGAGTCTTGATTAAAACCGTTATTCAGTCCTGGAGGAGCTCTAATGTTCCTTTAAACTTGCTGATTAATTTAACACAGAGCAAACTAAATCTAGGTCTATTTGAAGCTATTTCTGTGAAACCCTATTTAAATTAATCCACTTTAAATGATCATTTTAGCCTGGAACTATGTATTATCCATTACCATTACAAAACTGTCCCATAGTACCATCACAGTTTATGGTAGATTAAGGAAAAAAAGTATTACGGTTGTTGTTGTTTTCCGCATTAATGAATAATGAGCCAAGAATGCAACATCCCCAAATGTTTCCCAGACACCCAACAAACACACAGGATGATAATATGAAATATGACTTTTATTATGATAAAGAATATCATAACAGTGGTTTTGTATGACATGGCAGGTTAGATTCTATAATATAAAAACAGCAATAGACTTTACATTGTGGCATTAGCAGGAGGTTTAACAGCAAGGCAACAGACAGAGGTAGCTGCATATGACATATGCATTATGTATTTGTCACTTCAGCTGTATCACAGGTAGACTTCAATGAACATCACACCCAAAAACAGGATTTCTGCGCAGGAGTGGAAAGTATGTAAAAGAGCACAAAGTGATTTTGGTGATTTTCTGGTCTTTAAAATTATAGATAAATCACAAACAGCATGAGGAAGTTTAGAAAAGAGGCTGGAAATTCGCTTCCTCACTGCAGGTTGCGAGTCGCTGGTCCTGAGAGAATAACTTTAATAAACTCACATAATATTGCATGTTTGAATCCAGCTCACCTTCCTGCCTCACATGTTTTCTCTCTCTCACATGTACTACACTTCCTGAAACATAACCTTTAAAAACCGTAAAAGCATTAAACAAGCCCTGAATATCTTTAATCAATGGTTCGGATGTCATCAGGAACACAAAAAGCAGGGGGAAAAAAGCTTCTTCCATTAGAAATGAATAGGTGTAAGCTGACAAAAAAACCCACATCTTTAAAATGGTTTCCTCCTCATACAGTGACGGGAGCTGAAAGGAATGTAAAGGTTTGTGTGCCGTGATATGAAGCCAACACACCATGGATTATGGCTCTGTATCCTAAGAAACGATGTCTGCCTTAAGGTCATAAGGACATCCGCTTTGGCATGAATATGGCAGTACAAACATGCATAGTAAATATACACCAATCACAGGAGAGACTGACAGAATAGAGCTACAATGGCAGGATTGTCTGATGTGTAACACTAGTAAACAAATTAACATTTGGCTGTGAAAATTTGACTATGAAAATTCACGTTATTATATGCATGAAAATGAACTGGCCGGTTGTGAATAGATGGTCTACTACAGTGATTCTCAACCTGTTCCATATCAAGGACCTCTAATTTAGTCCACATTAGAGCCATCACGGACCCCCATTTGATGAGATTTTTTCTCTCTGACCCAAATCTGAGAATATTTTTATTGTTAGATATGATTTTGTCCAGAAACATCTGTATTGTAGATAGAGAGATAACAGTGAAACTATGACCAAAACAGTCATTCTTCTACATTCTCTAATTATGTTAACTTCTTGTAAATTAAATAATGGTGAAGTTTAACAATTCATCAATTTGCTGGGGGACCCCTGGTGGTCCCCGGACCCCACGTTGAGAACCACTGGTCTACTACATGAGATTTAACAGCCTTCAGGACAAAAAGCCCATAAGTGAGGCAGTGGTCAGTAAAAGCACCTGAAACACAAAGTGGCAAAAATGGTCCTGATGATGAAGAGAGGTAGAACTATATTTTACCAGACACTGACACACAAGGTTTGCTAGATTATACTGGATTATACTGTTGTGTACACGCTACTTATCATACATGATTCAGTCATATTTCTTTTCCTCTACAGCTTAAAAAGAAAGTATCAACACTCACACAACCTCTACCACCAATCTACTGACATTCAAATTATTGCTAAAATGAAAAATGGCATGCCACTGCTCTCTATTCATGTGGGACACATTCAAGAAGGTGTGATGGGTAGTGACTTCACCTTGTTGGCTGGTTATTAATATATGCATCAGGGTTTGGGGTCAATTCATGAATGAACTAATCAATTCCAATTCAACTGAGAATTGGAATTTGAAAAAAAACATACAGGAGACAGAATTGGAATTGAATTTGAATTTCAGCAAGTTGAATTTAACTCAATGAAATTCTGTGAAATTCCATGTTTTTTTGTTTTTTCTTACCACATATCTGAGATTACACATAGTGTTATACTGTATATTATACTGAATATCATGAAATGTTAAAGGGAGCTTTCTGGTATTTGATGCAGTACATGTAACAATAATCCATACTTTATGATTGAATGTGTTTGATTTGTTGAACTGTCTTTTATTTGATTCATAATGTTTGATTTATAATGTTTTTAGCGAGTCGAGACAAACTCTCTTAGAAGTGGAATTTAATGGAATTAAATTCTGTTTCCTGTCATTCCAATTCAATTCACATACTGTTTCCTTACAGCTGGGTGACATTCACACTCACACTCCAAATCCAAATGCGTTCTCAATTCAATTTCTGAATTGCCCCAAGCCTGGTATGCATCCCTATGTTAGACTTTGGTGGTTAAAAAAACAAAGTACACAACTAAAAAACAAAACAACTTGTCTACCCCTACCTGCCCTTCATTCACTGTACATAAATCTCACTTGTGGTCTTCTGGTCAGCATCCCAACAGAAGTGCCTGTTGTTTATAAAACCGTACATGCAGACGGGTATTTGGGAGTGAAGACTTTGTTCTCCACTCCATAGACGTAGTAGCCGTAGTCTTTTCCGTTGTAGGAGTAATGTGCGTGTGTGAGCGGCACCAGCTCGATGGTCTGCCGCTGCGGAGGGAGACAACAGGCAGGCGTGATGTCAGTGTCACTCACTAACTGAAGAGCTTGTTTACAAAATAATATATATCTAGTTAGGGAAGAAAAACTGAAGTTCATCACACAATATCACTAAAATACAGAAGATCTAGTCCGTAAATGAGTTGTCAAAACAGATTTTAGTGACCTATTATGCTTTTTAAAAGGAAGCACAGTTAGTCATTTTGTAAGAGTACTGGTAGGTGTCACTTTTTCAAAAGCTAGGTATACTGTATCTCATTTTGGAACACAATTCTTCTTCTACTTTTTCTACAAAATCCTACTTTTTTCAGGGTAAAGGTTTAAGGCCTCCGGTGGTGTTAAGGCTGGGCTTAGGTGTGAAAATCAGCTAACAAGAGGAAAACAACAAACCACCCAGCGGCATGGGAGTGAACACATGAACAGAAACCTTATCCACATCTTTATCAATCAGGATATTTTGCAAAGCTAAGAAGTCAATTTATTTCTATTTTATTCATTCTTTTGTGTTTCTGTACTGTATAACTTTCTTAAGTCTTTTTAATGCTTTGAAGCTGGTATTTGGACTGTTTCTTCCATAGAAAACTAATCCTTCTGATGTTTTTGTGTGCTGTAACCTATTTTTCATCCTTAATATGTATAAAAACTATGATGTATTCAAACCGCATAGGTATAAAGACTGATTTTAACTCACTGGCCCCGTTTATGTACATGAGTTATGAATGGATTGTAATTGAAGAGGGACACTGACATCTAGTGGCCAACGTATGAAACTAGATCTCAAAATACAACATGGTTTTTTTTGCAGCGCTGCGAGTGTGTACACGTTTGTGTGTGTGTGTGTGTGCGTGCGTGAGTGTGTGTGTGTGTGTGTGTGAGTGTGAGTGTGTCATACCTGTTGCAGGATGCGTCCAGTGGAGCTGAAGCGAGTTAAGTGTTCGTTATTCAGTCTCCTGGACACATCGCAGATCTCCTGGTCTGGGAAACCCTGGATGGGGTATACCTGGGAGGAGACGGAGGGGGAAATCAAACACACCCGAAGTAGCTACTGTCATTTCATATACCGGTTTAGTTTAGTTTTGGTGAGGTTAGGAGAGGACAGATGACAAGAGTAGATTACAGAAAAGAGGAGAGGGAACAGAAAAAAATGGTCCTTAAAGGGGAATTCCACCCATTTTAAGAATTCACGTTATTTCTGTGTCCCACGACAGTTCAGTCAATGTTTGTGAACTTGTACCACTCTTTCCTAAAGCAAGAAATCAGAGAGGGAACCCATAGAAAATGGTTTCTGACTTTGTGGAGCCATAAGATGCCATGTTTTCACATCAAAATGAAGTTTATATTCTTGCATTGCTCACAGGTATGAACCGGAATTTAAACCTCATTCGGGTGCAAGAACTCACACAAAAAACTTCAACAAAGTCAGTGTCCCATTCATTGTCTATGGAGCAGAGCCAGATTTCCCAGCGGCATCACAAATTCAAGGGTCAGTTCTCCAGTTTCTAGCTTTAGGAGAGAGCATGTTCACAAGTACTGACTGAACTGCAGTGTGGCACAGGAATGACATAATGTAAATGTTTTAAAATGGGTGGCATTTCCCTTTAAGTAGGCATGGCATTAACCCTGCCAGGGTTAGGGGTTCACTTCCCTGTGTAGTTCAATAGGTAAACCATGGCAAACGTCCTGATTTCTTTTAATGGTTACATTGTGACTCAGATCTTGTTTTGTAATCAAAACTTTGAACTTGCAACAAATGGCAGCATGATGCTTTTTATGTGATTGGCATCTCAGTGAAACAGGCGAGTACTTCCCCCCTTTTTCAAAATAACAGTTGCAGACAGGCTTGCGACGTTATTACGTGTATAAAATATTCCTATGCTCATGAAATGGAAGATTTAGTTGAGGTGGTCAGTTTTGGGTTTTTTGTTTTTTTTACCAGCAAATTCACATCGATGAAGAAAGGGTCTCCTGTCACCTTCTGAAACTTCTTGTCAGGGAAATCAGGCTGGCGGTCTGGGATGAAGTCAGATATATTGTTCTTCCTACACACACACACACACACACACACACACACACACACACAAAGACAGACAAAGAAGCACAGAGAGAGAGAGAGGGGGGCAGGAAAAGAGATTCAGTCACAGATTTTGAATGTGAATGTGTGTATGTGTGTGTGGTTTTGACATACCATGTAACAGTGAGCTGGATGAAATGCATCAGGTTTTGGCTGCCATGGCAAACGGAGCAGGTCCTGTATCCATGACCATGACAGAAAGAACACCTAGAGGAGGGAGGAAGGGAGGGACGGAGGGAGAGAGGGAGGGAGGGAGAGATAGAGACAGAAAACAGAGGCAGAATGATGGCTGCTCTTATATTACCGAAACAACAAGAGCTCATAAAAAGTCGTGAAATGAGCACGAACTCTGAAACGGCGATTTTCGTGCTGGGTACACGAATTATATGAACATTACATTCCTCCTCCACAAATTGGATTCTATGACAATAACATGAATTGGACACGACATTTCCGGCTAAAAGTTGTCTTACGGTTCAGTTTAGGCAAGTTTAGACAACTTGGTTAAGGTGTGGGAAAGGCTTTGGTCATGGTTAAATAAGAAGAACTTTCACTAAAAATTAAAAAAAATCACCTCAGTCTTTCATTCAAGCTGGGAATTGAACTCCAGTCACCGGCATTGAAGGCAAACTCATCCACCCATCCACCACCCGACCACAACACCTTTACTTTCTACTGTCCTACTTCAATGTGGATCTAGTTCCTGTTTACAGCCGTGCCTCACCCTCGTTCATGTAACTGTTTCGTGCTGGGAACATGTAATTTGGTGTCAACAAATCACATTCATTTCATGTATTTGTGTGAAATGGCGCGGTGGAAAGTAAGGATGCGGAGGTCGGATACGTTTTCCCTTCAACTCTTCAACGACTCGGGTTCAAGTCCCGACTCATGCAAAGACGTTTTCTACTGTGAGTTGTAAGCTCAAGTTTTTCCTATTTAACCATGGCCAAAACTTTACCTTACTTTAACCTTAACCAAAGTAGTTTTTGTAGTTTTTTCTGATTTTGGCACAGTGATAGGTAAAGCAGCAATCAAAGGTGCATAATTTTCCTAAGATGAGCCTATTGTACGAACGTTGTTGTTTCTGTCGACGGCTCGGCTCGGCTCTGCTCGGCTCTGCTCTCTCACCTCTTCCGGCCTCTCCCGCCACAAGAAGTGCAGCGTTTGTTCCTGGCGCGCCCGTTGCCATGACAGTGAATACAGCGCTTCTGCAAGACGGAAGAGAGGAACATTCAGAAGGACAGAAAGAAAAGGCAAACGGACTCTCCTGTCACCTCTTGTGACCGTGGCAAAACGTACAACGCTTCTGCAACACAGAGAGGAGCGTTCAGGTCCGGTGCCCAGCAGGAAACTCTCTTTACAGCACTGGCTTCTGCTCCTTCTTATTTTCAGTTTATGTTTTTTTTTCTGAGAGCTCAGCATGGTTTTAGCACTCAAGAGCTACAGTCAGTGTTGAGGAAGCTACTTTGAAAGTCCAGGTTTTCCAGGCTATCACTTAATTCACATTGAGAGCAGCAAAGATCACCTCAACAGGAATGTAGTTTTGTTAACACTCTGACAGCTGCTTGCCAGAAACTCAGAGTCTGGATGCAAATGCAAAGGCAAATAAAATAACTCTATCTGGGTTTCTCACATGAAGAACTGTAAGGAATATTAACTTTATTTTGTAATGTCCATCACTCTGACATTTTCACTCAGTCTGGTCCTAAAATCAGACCAACCAATCCAATTTGACTTCTTCACGGAAAAAAGAGGAAGGAGCAATCACTTTCTGTAGCGTGTAGTAGCAAACATACAACAGACAATTAAAGCAGTAAATAAAGATTGAAAATGCCCCCCCCAAAAATAACAGGTATTTGCAATGTAATAACCTAACTAAATAAACATTCACATTTTGAAGTACCAAGCAGCTGTAAAATGTAGTAAAACTAGAACTGAATCTAAACAACTGAACTAAAACTGAGTATTTGTAAAAAATAAAAATAAAATAAAATTGAAACTAAATCCAAACCCACACTAAAAACTGACTAAAACTAAACTGAGATTAAAATAAAAATCGAACACTATATATATATATAAAAAAAAACAAAAAAAAAAACGAATGAAAAATACACAACTTTAATAACCCTGCTGGTGTCAGGTATGGTCACTAGCGTAACATCTTCACACAAAAAAGTGACGAATCTAGAAAGCTGGACTCAACAAAGATGGCTGAACCTGCTGTGAAAACATTTTTTTTCACCCCCACAAGCCACTAATACAAAGAAATTTAGGGTCCAAGGAGTGTGCAGTTCACTGATGTCATGTTACATGATTTCTGGGTAATGAAGTCCTTCAAACTCTCAAAAATTCAAATATTATCCCTCTCTGCCACTTGGGGCCGCCAAAGTGCAAAGTTGCATAGTGCAGCTTTAATTTACCTATAAATCCCATTACGTACTGTATGTACGAAGCAGCTGTAGAGACATAATTTGAGAACATGGAGCCTCAGTGGGCTAATTGTGTTCTTGCAATATCAGGGGATCAAATCCAAATCACGAACTCTCTCTCATCCTTCCTGTCTTTCTCAACTATCTAAAAAAAAAGCAGAAATGCCTTAAAAATAATCGTAAAAAAAAAAGATAGCGTTTCCATCTCACCTGGCCTTTACCATGACAGTGGGTGCAGCGAGTTCTGCCACATCCGTTGCACTTGTGACACGGCTGAAACACACACACACACACACACACACACACACACATGCATGTTAGTTTGATAAGGACAATACAATAAAGCCTAAATCACATCCTTGAACAGCTCGTAACGTCCACACCCAGACCTTTCTACAGCTAAATAAAAGACTAAATTTGATGTACTGTACCTTTACAAAGGAGGAGTGTGGCACGCGGACCTTCTCCACCCTGTCAGTGAATATCTGGGGCTTCCACACCGGGACGTCCCATGGTGGCGGGCTCGCACCATACTGAGGCCCATCAACCGGCTGTCCTGTTGAGAATAATGTGATTAAAAAAGGTTAAAAAAAATGGAAGTATTGGGACAATAAGAGATAGAGAGTTTGGTCTTAAATATGTTAATCACATATTTATATTTACCAGTATGTCAGTATTTTGTTGGCTCTGTGTTAAGTTTGCCTTCTATTGATGTAAAGTACTTTGAGTTGTATGTTGTGTATGAAAGGTGCTATACAAATAAAGGTTGTTGTTATTATTATTATTATTAAGATTTACCATTGAAGGATTCAAACTCCCAGGCACTGGCTCTGGTCTCGGTGTAGGTCTCCAGTCGATACTGCAGGAGGAAGAGGCAGAAAGTGAGTCAGAAAGTCACTGGAGGGATGTGAGCGCTTTGGACTCGACACACAACACACAACACACAACACACAACACACAACACACAACACACAACACACAACACACAACACACAACTTCTTCTTCTTCCACACAGTCAGACCAGTGGAATTCCCAGTCACATCTGAACTTTGTGTTTGTGTGTATGATGCTTGGGTCAGAGAGATGTGGACTGAGAGGTCGGTCACAACACTTTTATACCTTTTAAATGAAGTGCTCAACCGTAACATTGGCACTGGCTAGCTAGCATTATCATGGCGAGTAACTAGTTCAGTATAATAATAATAACCCAAATCAGTCTATCAAATCATTACGCACATAAATGTATCATCTAGGCTGTGACCGGAAGGGATCACTATCTGCATTTTAGGGCACTAATACGTATGTCACACATTTTTTGTTAGTGTCCGAATCGTAAAATGATATTGTGGAATGATTTTGAGGGCACTACATATTTCCCACAATGCACTGCAATATGTAGTGAACAAGCCTGGTCACTAAAACGGTGATTTGTGTGGTTTCTGTGGTTTTATAATGATGGCATCCTCTTCTTCACCAAACCTCGTTTACTAATGCAAGTAAATAAACTTTTTTTGGTACCAAAAAGATGTCAAGCTATTCTAATTATTTTTTCTTTTAACTGCCAATTCATAACTAATTATAAGTGCACGTTTTGTTACACTAATTTGAGCTCGTTAACGCTAACATTAACATTAAGGTCTGTTGTTCAGGAAGGTATTTATCTCTAGCTGCAGGTTATACAGGTACATAGCTTATTGTAATGTGTTTTTTGTTCATATCAGCTGGTGAGTCCAAAGTCCAAAACGTGAAGGAAACCGCACACCTGGACTGGCGAAGTGCTGGCTGTGTGAAAATAAACAGAAAAAAGTAGCCGCACACAACTCCGATGCATAGAATATTTATTCACTGACATATGGTCGGAAAAAGCCGAGATGGGAACGTCGGTGAATATTTTTTTTCTCTTTAATGTCAGCTAGTGACACATATGTGGTCGGCTTTGAAGGAATATTGGTAACTTGTCAAATGTTAGAAACATTTGAAACATTTGTTTATGCGACTGGTGAATGCAGATGCAGGTTGATGATGAATGATGATGAATTAAGTGTCCGAATTCACTCATTCATCATGTGTGATTTACCGCTAATTAGTGCACTAATAGAGCAGCACTATATAGGGAAATACAAATGAGGGAATAGTGATCCTTTCCGGCCACAGCCCTAGTCTTGCTTCAGGACTGACTGCAAGCCACACTACACCTCTTCTTTGCTTATTTTGTTCTCTGCTACAGCAGAGTTGAAACTGGATGTTGGGACCACTGCCACGATTAGAGACTCCTCCATGTTGTTTTTCTTCAGAGGTCAACATGCCAATTTGCAGGTCAAAGTTCACCACATGTGAAATCTGTGTGAATGTGAAGGGGCAAACTGCTTCGCAACCGGAAGTTATGTATTTTTTTTTATCTGCTCTTCGCATGTGACGGCACCAAATATTTCTCAGAGGCAAAGCTGCTCTGGAGGCAGGAATAATCTCATTGGTTGAGTTAAACCTCAGTGGGCGGAGCCAAAGAACCACAGTTTTTCTGGGTTAGTTAGAAATGAAGCCCAGTGAAAAAGAGAAGAGGTAAGAGAGGAGGAAGTCTGGCACTCTACTAACTGAAAAAAATGACCATCCATTGATCATGAATGCCATGGCTATGAATGAATTAAAAAATATGTATATTTATTTTTATTTATATTTTCACCAGAGGTCCTTGCCATTCAAGTTAGCTTACTAACTTGCACTCTGAAAAACTTGCTCCAACATTTATAACATATAACACATCCATCCCGCCCTCTCTCCCTCCCTCCCTCCCTCCCTCCCTCCCCCTCCCTCTCCCTCCTCCCTCCATCCCTCCCTCCCTCCCTCCCTCCAGGTCGTACCCTGTACACAGTGATGGGTTTCAGGTCTTTGAAGGTGAGGTTCCTGGCAGGTTTGGAGCTGTACGTCCATTTGGACTCCACAAACTTCATCAGGGCGTCTCTGGCCACATCCTCCGACACTGTGGGGACCCTGAGGAGCACACACACACACACACACACACACACACACACACACACACACACACGCACACAGTATATACGTACATAAATTGTATGTATAGCTGTGTTCTCAAATCTGACGTGAAATACTTTTACAAAAACCAAAGTAACCATCTGTAAAGTAAAGATAACAAATTGGAGGTTAAAGTGTGATCTTGTGTTTGTGTGTGTGTGTGTGTATTTACCTGACATTGGGCACCAAAGTGTTCCTGTCTAGCTCAGGCTGGGGAGTGTATGCAGGGGGAGGTGGGTACAATGGGTTATCTCCATCTGCAGACACACACACACACACACACACACACACACACAGTTTCAAACTTTAGCTGAGAAGAAAAGGAAAGAGGAGACAAAGAAGCTATGAAGTCTGACATGATGCGGTAAAAAATGACAACAAACGACAAAAGGAGTGAAGATAATGAGGAGGAGAGGAGGGGTAGAAAGAGCGGAGAAAAGAAAATGAAGAAGAAAAGAGGAGAGAAGAAGAAAGAAGAGAAGAAGAGAAGAGAGAGAGAGAGACTTGCCTCCTCCTTTGTATCCATGTACATCATCCAGCCAGCCAGGAGGGGGAGCTGAAGGTCCTTCCTCTGGTATGTTAGGGTCAAACGCATCTGACAAGAAGATGTTGAAGGAGATTATGTTATCGTCATAATCAGTGCATAATCTTAATACTTAATCAGTATAATCAAGGAGAATGTATTAACACATTCCCTTTGATCAGACAGCACACATGTACTATGCACAGTAAGAAGAGAGTAGAGAGAAAGAGGCCTTTGATACCAGCTCATGCCAGTAAGCTTCTCACAAACAAGAAGGATTAATGGGATTGTTATTGCCAGAAAGAGAGGTTGTAGCCAAATATTGTATGCAGAGAGCACTACTGATCAGAGACAGTATGATACAGGAATTGGGGAGGAAGACTCCTAGTTTCGGCCTTGAGGTACAAAACAACAGGTGCTCTCCGTCATTTTAGGAATAGACTATCCCTATAGGTGGAGCATGGTATGAAGGGGGGTGAGAAGCAGTGGTGGAAGAAATATTCAGATCTTTGACTTAAGTAAAAGTAGCAATACAGTGTAAAAATACTTTGTTACGAGTAAAAGTGCTGCATTCAAAATCTTACTTAAGTCAAAGTACAAAAGTATTAGCATCAAAATGTACTTAAAGTAGCAAAAGTAAAAGTAGTCATTATGCAGAACGGCCCATTTCAGAATCATATATATATCATGTTATTGGACTATAATTATTGATGCATTAATGTGTTCATCACTTTAATGTTGCAGCTGGTAAAGGTGGACAAATTCTTTGTCAGACCCTTCACATATCAGTTGTATTATGTATCCGTATCTGTTATCTGAAGAATAAAGCCAAAGAAAAAGAATCAGAGTTTGTCTCATTCGTTCTGTTTTCATTTCCTCGAACCTGAAGTGGAAGTTAAAGAAAGAAGAAAATCCACTACAACAAAGACATGAAAAACAGTAAGTAGTGAGTATTAAAGAAAACCTATATAAGTAATCTTAGAAGTAAACACGGTGCTGGGCAGGTGAAAATCAAAGAATGTGAGAGAAGAACAGATAAAAACAATAAAATACAGAACAAAACAAAAAAGAGACAAACATTACAAAGTGCTTATGAAAATGGGTTTTTAAAAGTTTCTTAAAAGCTGTAACAGTCTTTGCAGTTTAAAAAAAAAAAACTACAAATGCTACTCCCTCTTTCACTGGAGATTTCTATTTTTTCCTCTTATTTCCCCCCCCCCCCCCCATTATATCCCTTCCATTCTATTGTTTCTCTCTGTCTCATTAATCAAATGCCCCTAAAGATATTAGATGAAATGAAAACATGAGGTATTCCTGCTCTTTTTCCTTTCTTCCCTTACTTTCTCTCTTTCATTAGAATCAGGTCTAAAGAAAATAACCTGGTTTAAATTAATCTTACAGGACTTCTCTTCCTTTCTGTCATGCTTCCTCTTTTCCCCTCCATGCTGCCTCTAACACCATCAATCTCTTTCTTTCTGTATTCATTTCTGCATTTCTTTCTGTCTGACGTTGGGATAAACCCGTTTATAATCTTCAATTAAACTTCACTGTTTCCTTCTATGTTAAATCTGTTTTGATGTCATAACACCACGAAAGAAGAGGATCTGCAGTCTTGACAGCAGGCTCTGAAGCGCTGGACAGTTTTTCTGTCTGTGTGAAAGGAAGAGCAGGGGCATTTCTATAGGAGGGGCTGCAGGAAACAGACACTCCTCAGGACAACAGACAGCGTTTTGTCCTTAGAAAGCTCTTCTTAAACGAACACAACAGACACAAGGCTTTTGAACTTTGAACCTGTAAAGCAGGTAAAAAAAAATTTGCATTCTGTTTGCTTTGCCTTGACCAGAACCTGCCAAACTGGTACTGGAATAGATGACTGCATGGGCCGTCACCATACAATAACTTTGTGGTGTGTGTGTGTGTGTGTGTGTGTCCTCCTGTCTTCTAGATTAAGGTTAGGACTTTGGTTTAGGGTTCAAATTAGAATTGGGATTTGATTTAGGATAGAGTTAGAGAGTTTTTTTTATTATGAGTGGCATGGGGGCGTAAACTCGATGCAGTTTTCTGAGATTTACAATTTAGCTGACACTTTCTCAACCGCCAACGTTGAACACCCAAAGGTAAAAAGGTAGCACACACACACACACACAGATCTTCAGGACAACATGAATAATCTCAATTTCACCAATTTATTCTGGCCATGTCAACAAACATGCTAACGTTTCAGCCTAGTGGCCTTCATCAGAGCAACTTTCTTAACTGCCCTGATGCAGTAAACTCCACCCATCTGGTGCTCCATGCGGGTTAAAACAAACTGTTAAGAATTATACTGCAAATACTGTGTGTAGGTGTGTGTGTGGGTGTGTTTTTTGTTTATTTTTTTACTGCCACATGACTTCTGTAAACAGAGCACACCTTGAAAGGAAGGCAGCAGATCCCTGATGCAATGACTTTCCACAATGAGCTACAGTATCTACCACTGTGAAAAGAGGACATCTACACCTTTACTACTCCAAAAATGATTGTTTAACTGTTTGGCGTAATGCAAAGAACCAAAATAAAAATGTGCAGGTCTAAGTTCACACCACATGTGAACTCTGTGTGAATGTGAAGGGGCAAACTGCTGAAACGTGTCGGAAACCGCAAGAAAAAAGCGTTAACCGCCATTGACTTTGAAGCACTTTGAACCCAATTAATACTTTTCCCATGATGTCACATGCATTCCTTACCCATATGGTGCTTTACCATACACACAGCTCATTGGCTGTGGCTGTCACCTGACTACAATCACCTGTTATTTTCCTACCAAGATGGCCATGTGCTCATGTAACAGAATACTATATATAGGTTCAATGTTTTGGAGGCGGGATAAAACTTAATGTGAAGACACTGGCTGGCTGAAGCGTCTATTTTTGGGTTTTTTTTTGTTCAGACGTTTTGACTTCTGAGACGTTCAGACGTTTGGCGCTTCAGCCGCAAACGTCTGCATGTAACCTTCAGCCAAACTCTGACTTTCCTAGCTTTGTTTGTGTAGCAAGAGCAGCGCAAATAATCTCACAAAACACCATACAATATCATGTTTTGTTTTTACAGCAATGTAATATGACAGAAATATACACAATAGCACCTTGATTGAGATACTTCCGAGGCAGCTATTTAGTGCGTCATGAATTTGCCCTACATGAACTCCCTCCCTCTCACCTCCCCCCGACCCCACCCCACCCCACCCCACCCAGCGGTACAACAGCACCCATTCCTCTGAGTGTTTCCTTCAGGCTCCCGCTGCCCGGCGGATAAAAATACAACAGAGTCAGTGTGCTGATGGTGTCACACAACACCCACACACAATACCTCCGGCCGGGGATAAAAATACCAGCGAGAAGGTGTTTCCCTGCAAAGATCTGGACCGAGATGGACGGAGTGTGAGAATAACATGAGGGAGAGAGAGAGAGAGAGAGAGAGAGAGAGAGAGAGAGAGAGAGAGAGAGAGAGAGAGAGAGAGAGAGAGAGAGAGAGAAGGGTAAAGAATGAGAGGGAGTGAATGACGAGAGAAGGCACAAACTGGACAATGCATCCAAAATACTCCTGAGGAGGAGTGAGAGGGGCTGCTCAGAAAAATACACACACACACACACACACACACATTATAATAATAATAATAATAATAATAATAATAATAATGATTTCATCAATCTGGGTTTCAGTGGAGAATTTTAGTGTCCCATGATGGTCTAAATGCGGTTTCAGAGGCTTCTCCATCCTGATAAGAATAACATTCCTCATATTTTTTGTCATGCAAATGGTAAAGATAAAGTTAAAGATATTGAGAAAACATTAGAAAATATCAGCTATTTGATTTATTTTACATGTTTCAAATAAAAATAATAATAATAATAATAATAAATATATGCAGCTTGGCAAACTGAAAAGACAATGCCAAGTTGCATATTATTTTTATGTGAAACGTCAAATAAATCAATCAAGATATCTTTTTGAGAGTGCGGATTTCCCTTGTTTTGGTTCTTGAATTAAGCCGACTAGTCTTACAAATGATAGGAGAGAGAAAATCAGGATCAAATGGATGATAAAAAAGTTGTCAAACAGCTCTGTGCAGAAATCATTCCTCCTCCAAAACCAAAACCAAGACCACAGCCAGAACCAGAAGAGTATCAGAATCCAAATCACTTTGTTTGCCAAATACTGCACATTCATGGTAAAACAAAGCATTTATTTTCCCATTTCCTTTGCGATTCTTGGACTGTTTGCTGTGATTATGTCACAGGATAACCCAGGATGTAGCGTTTAAATGGATTTGTTTTTCATTCTGTTCAGCACTAGTGATTTGATTTTATTTATCTATGTATGAAAATATGTATGGATTTATTGACAATAAATGCTCCCACAGCATTTCTGTTTTGATGGAGTGACAGTAAGGAGTGACAGGAAGGATGAGAGGGAGAGAGAGAGAGAGAGAGAGAGAGAGAGAGAGAGAGAGAGAGAGGGAGAGAGAGAGAGAGAGAGGGAGAGAGAGAGAGAGAGAGAGAGAGGCTGTCATGTGACCTAAAGTGAGTCTTTGAAACACTGGTGGTATTTAAAAATGCTTTACTACAACTAGGCTACTACTTCTTATGGTACTACTACTACTACTACTACTACTACTACTAATAATAATAATAATAATAATAATAATAAAAATAATAATACATTTTAATATTAATGTTCACCTGTGTCATAAGCATCCAAACATGCATGTGCCCCCTAACATATTTGACATTTTTATATTTCTCAGATATAAAATACCCAATGATTTATTTTGTTGTTGCTTTTTGTTGATATGTACAGTAACAGAGTAACATGCATGATTTCCCCTTCAAACCCATGATTAAACTGTTAACTGTGTCCCTCAGTCTGTCTGTCACATACACAAGACCCACTGGTCTGTAGACACCAAACATCCAGCTGACAGAATACATCTTTCTATAAATTCTGTGCGTGAGGCTCCTTTAGCAGTTCATCACCATGACTTTACAGGCTGCAGGCTTCAGCCAAAGGAACCACTGGCCCTTACCAAAAAATAAATACAGTGATCCTATAATCAATTTTAAAAGGATACAGTAGGCTACAAATATGAGAGAAAAACTATTAAAAAAAATAAAAATATCATGCAGCTACTAAAGATGAAAGAAAATACTATGGTAATACCATAGGAGGTAAAAAAAAACAAAAAAAAAAACAAAAAAAAAACCTACAACACCCCCCCCCCCACCCAAAAAATTTTTAAAAAAAACACCATAAAGTAACTATAAACTCACTTTTGAGAACGACAGACACTCTATAAGTCCAAATAGCAATATTATAGCTATATTATGGTGAAACTATAGGAAATAAAAATATCATAAAATACAGTATGGTCACTATAAACTCACTATTGAGTACTAGACACATAAGAAGTCAGTATAGGAATATTATAGTGATACCATAGAGGACAGAAATAAGTAGCCTACCATAAGATCAGTAACTTATTATTGAATACCACAGACATTATAATTGCCTCTAGGAATATTATAGTGATAGGCGGTAAAGACTACCATAAAGTACCATATACGTTTAGTATTGGGAACCGCAGACACTACAAGTCACTATAGGAATATTACAGTGACTTTCCATGACAGTGAATGACTTGAGATAATTCATCAAATGGATTCACACTGGCAGCAGATGAACAACCTTTAAACCACGATTACCCAGAATTACAAACTATAAACCCAAGTGTAAACCCAACCACGTCCAGTTCAGAGTCCCTGGAGTAAATGCAGAGACTCTGGGCACTGAAAGAAAAAAGTAAATAACGTGTCTTTTGTTCGGTTTTAAAAGTAGAACTAAACTCACCAAGATCTTCGTCTTTCTCGTCCATTCTCCGATGTCTCGCTTTACTTTAGACCTCGTTTAAAATGAGTGAGATCCGTGGAGAAATCCACCTCACTACCACAAACACCAGTGTTAAGTCGGCCACAATAAAATTAAACTTCCGGTTATAACTTTCAAAATAAAAGCCCTGTTGATGAACACGTGCAACTTTTTTGTTACCTTTTTTCGGCGTTATGCAAAGTACCAAAGTGAAAATAAAGCATATAGTTTAGGAGGAATCTGTAGTAAATTAAAATTTGAAAAAAAAAATTTCACCCCAAAATCTTCCTTTTCACTGCAAAACATAGTGATTTTGTAGCAGAGGGTAAACTCAGTTCACCCACCTATTCATTTGTGGAATACAGTTTTCTATTACAAGTCTTTTTTTTTATACAGCATGCATTATAGTAAGTAGCATTAAAATGATGTCCTTGATATGAAGATGGACATCTACACACCCAGACACTTTCTGTACATATGTAGCCTGTCGCTCACCTATATATATATATATATATATAAATAGCCTTCTTATAAATATGCATATTTCAAATATTAAATTATGATTTCATTTTTGGTATATTTTCAAATGCATAATTTTCATTCTTTTTTTTCTCAGTCTCAATACCCTCACACCCTCTTAAAGCTGCAATCAATACCTTCTCATGCTTTCGTTCATATATTTCTACTTAATATTGACTGCTGGACAATTGGCAAGTGTGGATATTTATATGAACTTCCTTTGCAAATTTATATTACAGCAGATTTATATTCTATTTTTCATTGCTTGCTATTTGCTGTGGCAATGGCACAATTTCTGCCAGGGGATCTTTACAGTTTATCTTATATGATATGGGCTTTTGAGGAGAAAAAACACGAACTAACACTTTTCTGAAAATGTGATAGATTTTTGTTTACACTAGTTACATTAGTTGCTTCCTTATTATAATGATAATCTCTAACTGGAGGTCATATTTTACCGCACCCCCACCCCACCCTTTCCTCTTTTTTTTATTTTTTATTTAGCACTACATCACTATCTGTATTATACCCCAACATAAACCATTCTTGTAAATGACTAATTTTACGCTTTTATTTTGAAGGCAATATCGCTGAACTTCCGCTCATGTCCTGTCTAATTCTGTGTAGCTTTACGCAGCTACAGACCACGCCCCCGGCCTCGATGAAAACAGAAGAATGCTTGTAAAAGTACAGGCTGTCACGTGAAAAAAAATGCAATAACGGACATATAGATCGAGTTTGTCAACTTCTAATGAACTTCTAATTATTTTTACCGCACTTCGCTATGAAAAAACTTCTACTTCTTGATTAATACTACTAAAATCTGTAAGAGAGCATTAGGGCGTGGAGGGATTGCAACGAGACAGCTGGCCCTCTGCTGGTCTGAAACAAGAATTTAAGGGATGAATACTGACTTCATAGACTATGAGTTCCTCTATAGTACAACAATCAAGCTAAACTAAGCTATTTGACTGCAAAAGGTGCAATCTGAAACCTGTAGTGGAGAAAAAACAGTCTATCGACAGAAATTAGACACCATGGTGCTGAACGGACAGTCCCTCTATAGATCCTCTTCGGTATTAATTATTGTGTATTTAAGCAACGAGCTGTTCTAAATCACTGTAAACAAGGGCAGTAACACACCAGAGTAATAATAAAGAAGGCAAATGTTCAATAAATTATTAACTATTTCATCAATAAAAAAATCTATATTACTATCTATTACTATATTATTATCTTTTTTCTGTCTAGCAATTTAGTTCTTGAACAGTTGCCTAACACAGCGATTGCTAAAGTACCAGTATAAGTGATGGATTATGATATTGAAAGGATAACGATACCTTAATTAATATTTAAATTCACTGGCATGTGGTGGGACGTCAGCGTTTTTTTATTATTTTACAAGGACTTCAAATGTGATACATCCAATTAGAACAGGAACTAGCTGTTAATTTATTTTATTTGAAACAAATATATAATCCCCTACCGTTGACTGTAGATATTCATATATATATGAGTATATATTTCATTGTGTTATAATCTCAGGGATGATAATTAGTTATTAAATTGTTAAGGATGCACTGCATATGAATCTATGTATTGTCCATAGCACTGCACATAATCATATTTATCATATGAAAAAAAAATAGTGTTTGTGTAATTTGCTTGTCCTTTATTGTACCACATTCAACTCTCAATACTACTTTATTCATGCCTCTAAATCTTTCTCTGAATCTGACTGCAGATATTCTCTTCTTAGTGACATGCAGAACTCAGCAAGTCAATCAAGAAATTGGTGTCAATCAGCAAACCTGCAGTTTCCTTGTCATATTTACCCGAAAGCTGAGGTGAACGGTATTTTCAACTAGGAAGCTCGTATCTCCCATCTTTCCCACGGGACGCGAACGCAGCATTGGAAGCCGCTTTCTTCTGGACACTTTTAACCCGGAAGTGTTTCTCCGTAGCAACAAAACTAGACGGCTAACCATTATTTTGCTGAGCTCAGAGACCTTTTTTTGACATAAATTCCCCCACACGCACAATTAAAATGGTAGGATGTGACGCCTGCCTCACACTTATTTAATAACTGTATTCATACTGGCGTTATGACTGTAGCGAAATGTTTACATATAAGAGACATTTTGATAAACTGCTAGCTAGCTTTCTGATGCTAATACTTGGGGCTATTCGGGCGTTGCCAAGTAAGTTAGGATTAGCCTTAACGGAGTGTAGCTGTTTACTAGCTAGTTAGACAGCTACTACTTTCATGTCATTCGGTAAAGCTGGTGTTTTCATGCTGTTTTGTAACTTTACCTCGTCATGTTTTAAATCGCATCATGTCAAATTAAACGATTAAACGATAACTCATCTTAACCGTTTACCAGGCTGAAGTAGAGGAAGCTCTGAAGAGAATCCAGAGCCAGAAGGGAGTACAAGGAATCGTAATTGTCAATTCGGAAGGTAACTAACATATTTTACCATAACTGTCGTTTTCGTATGTGGAATTCAACAGAGTTACTTTTTCTTCGGTGATTTGTGCTTTTTGTTTGCAGACAGTTGTTTCTGATAGTTGTGTTTACCAGCCAAGGCTCCACCCAGTAACGTTACCAGCAGCAGTAAACAGTACAAGTAACTAGCATAGGTTTGATTTAACTCTGTCCCCAAGTCTGTCTCTGTGCGTCTTTCTCTTTTTCTGTCTCTTTCCCACCCCCCTTTTCTTGTGTGTGCTTGGTCAGTTTTGGAGTACAAGCAGTGGAAGCCATATTTATTTATCTGTATTCTGTTCACATAACACGCAAAGAACAAAAAAGGAAAGGTGACCACAACATTTCTTCGTGGCACTCTCGCATAAACAGTGTAATGTATGTCTGTCTCTCTCTCTCTCTCTCTCTCTCCAGGTATCCCCATCAAGACGACCCTGGACAACTCCAGCACGGTGCAGTACGCAGGACTGATCCACCAGCTGGTGATGAAGGCCAGGAGCACCGTCCAAGACATGGACCCCCAGAACGACCTCACCTTCCTCCGCATCCGCTCCAAGAAGAACGAGATCATGATCGCTCCAGGTGAGATGCTATTTAAACCAGGGAAGTGTTCAGTACACCTGCAAAAAAAAAAAAAAAAAAAAAAAAAAGTTTGGGATCTTCACTTCATCAGGAAGGATTGGGAGGTGTGTGTCTGGAAAAAGCTGGAATTCTGAAAGAAAATGGAAAAATTGCATCCTTTTAATATCGGATTTCTCTCTTTTTCCCCAAACGTGACACCTTTTCTTACTTTACTTTTTGAGATGACGCTTCAAAATATCCTCCCATAATGTGAATTCTGTCGCACTTCATGATGAATTATAAACGTGATCCGTTGTATCTGAGTAAGCAAGTTAACACAGTACCTGATTCTCTACACAATAATAGCAGTGGAAACAGGTAGGGTGACGTGCTTCTAGGACAAATCTACACTACCAGTCAAAAGTTTGGTCCCACCTGATTGAATGTACTATGTTTTTCATTCTCTTAAAGCCATTTTGATCTAAAGGCTTCTGCTTAAATGCTTGAAATCTGTTTCTTAGACAAATATAAACAGTGAAGTTGATCCTATGCATGAATTTTTTTCCAAAGCCTTTTTGCCTTTCCATCAAGGCAAAGGGCGGCTACTTTAAATAATCTAAAATATAAGATAGTTTTGATTTGTTTAACACTTTTTTTGGTCACTGCATAATTCCATTTGTGTTATTTCATAGTTTTGATGTCTTTACTATTATTATAAAATGTGAAAAATAGTAAAAAATAAAGAAAAATGCGAGTGTCCAAACTTTTGACTGGTAGTGTAGATTAATTGTTTTATAATATACATAAATACACCCACCCATGTCCATACATATATACATACAGTATCTTTTAGTTTTCCAGCCCGGGGAGGTGAGGCAAAAAGTTAATTTTGGACTCTGCAACTGGATCAGCCGACACTGAGAGGAAAGCGATACCAGACTCCTGAATGGGACAGAAATTATAAAAGGAGGCGTGTTACATTTCCAGAGGGTGACATGGACAAACAGTTTTTTCAAGTATTTAGTGAAACAAGCTTAGTCTTTGTTCTTTCAGTTTTCCCTTTATATTAACCTTTCATACTACACACCAAAGTGTTTTTTTCCCATCCAAGGGGCATTGGGAAAAATCCAGAGCCACAACCAATGTCATGCAAAATATTTTGTGTCTCTTTGTATTGGACTTTTGAGTAAAGTGTCTTCTAGTGCTGAAATGATTAGTCGATTAATCAGTTAGGCCATCGACAGAAAATTAAGCGATTATAATTTTGATAATCGATTAATCATCATTTTAGTAATTTCAGATCACATCAGATAAAAATACTTTGGGCATTTTTGGCAGCTGGTCAGACTAAGTAAACAATTTTAAGAATCACTTTGGGCTTTGGGAACTTGTGATGGGTATTTATCATTATTTCTGACATTTTATAGACTAAACCAAAAATGTATTAAATCATTGTTAGTTGCAGCCCGAGTGTCTTCCCTTTGCATAAGGCTCTGGTGTGTTTTTACAGAAGTGCTAAACGTTGTGCTCTCTTCAGATGTCCTAACCACCCACAGTTCAGTTCAATGGGAAAATCCTCTTTCATCTTGTTTGGGGAGATAAATCAGGAGTAATGAGATTTTCAGATATTTGAGGTTTTCTGCCTCAGAGCCGTATGACGTGGGAGGAGAGTGACGAAGCAAACACAGCTCAGATAGTCTCATCAGCCAAAAGCAAAAATCAATCAAGAAGAGTATTTTTGCTTTTCATGTTGACAGTAAAGCTTATTCTGCCACACTAGCTGTTATAGTAAACTGCAGCCAGACACCCATCACAGACTGGAGGCTCTTATGAAGTCCAGTCTACAGCCTCTGCATTGCAGTTAATCTGCAACCAGGGACGATTCATCTTTTTATGGCCGCACCATGTCTATTGATAATCTGATTATAAACTAATAGGAATGGGACAATATGCTTATCTCACGATACGCGATATGGGGTTCACGATTCTATACAACCACGATACGATGTAATAAATAAAAGTTCAATGACGACAAAGTCTTGACTGTGCAGAATTATGTTTATTTCTGAGACGCAAATCTTTCTAGCGATGGCACTGGCTCGCTAGAATGTAAACAACAATTTATAAATGTCATTACAAAGTTCAAATAATATAATTTGCATGGAGAGCTTGTGAAACTGTGATGGTCAAACCGTCTCATTTGTGATTACTACAGCAGAATAACATGGAGCTAATATCACGATTCATTTTTGTGCCCCACGATACATATTGTCATATTTTTGTGTAGCAGTATATTGAATTTCGTTATATCGTCCCATCCCTATAAACTAATCACAATCTGAGTAATTATTCGTCATTATTTTGAAGTCATTATAATTCATCTTTCCTTTACAAGATCTGTGGTCTGTTGTTCAGTATGTGTTGATGAACTTTGAACTCTGAAGTCAGAAAAGCTGATTTTGATTTTTAATTCTCCTGCCCTTTCCTTCACAGATAAGGACTATTTCTTGATCGTCATTCAGAACCCCTCAGACTGAAAGGAAGGACCTGCCGCCCATCTCATTTCTGTCTTTATCTGTCTCTCATATTTAAATAGCCAAAATGTTTTGTTTTTTTCTTGCTTTGTTTCGCTGAATGAAAGGCTCCAAGTTATCAGACGCTCTTTTACGCACTTACTGTACAAGAAAGTAAAGGCAAGAATCAGAGGTAGATGAAATTGATTTTGTGATTTGATTGGAGTGAGAAGATCAGGTTCCTCATTGACAAGATGTCTGAGCCGTAGGACAGTCGATTTATTTCATGTTTTATCATTCCATTTCTGTCTCCTCCTCTATCTACCATGCATAGATCAACATGTCACTCTGTAGCAAGATGTAAGACTTGCATTCCTGCTGAAATACCTATGGCTGGAGTAGGAATTGTAACACTGGACGAGTGTACGCAATACGCATGTCTGCACAACATACAGACAGAGAGAGAGAGAGTAATACATCTTAAAGTCTGAGGATGTTCAATGCTTTTTTTCAGTTTTATCTTAACTGAACTTTTGAAGACTTGAGGGTTTTTATTTATTGTTTTGTTGGCAATAGTTGTTGAAGTACAGTATTTTCTTTGGTGAGCAGCGAACTACACACTACAAACATTTCTCTGCTCTTGCCATGCCATTATTACAGTTTGCGTTGGTTATTTGTGACACAAATAAAAAAGTGGAAAATGTTTTCTTGTGGTGTTTCTGATGTGTCAGTATTTACAGATTTGGGGGGGGGCAGTTTCCAAGACTTGCATTAATATTAGTTTCAGAAAAGGCTGAAATGTATTTACATGAGAAATCTCCATAGACAAATGATCTTGGTGTAGTACTAGAGGTGTCTTCTACATCGTTGAGCCCAACTAGGAACTGAACACATGCAAACCAAATTATTGTCTTGAACAAAATCGTACCCGAGAGTCTGAAAAAGGCAGAGAAGTGAAAGGGGTTTGAGATGTATGTGAAAAGACACAGGATTGATAAATCTGGCATAAAAATGACTTCTGCAGCTTCTACAAATGCTTCTTCTCATCAGTGATATGAGTGGTAAATAAAAAGGTGGGTAAACTACAGTATAACCTCCAGTTGATGGTCATCATAAGGCATAAAATCACAAATATACACAATTTGTTTTTTCCAGGAACCATCAGTTTATGCTTTCCCCCCCCCCCCCCTTAAAACACCCTATTCTTGTATAAATAACATCCATTCGATGCCAGTTACAATGATGTATATAGTGTGAATTTATCTCATTAAGATTTGTGTCAGGCATAAAGATGTGGCTTTATCCTTCGTGACATCTGCATCCCCCGTTTCCTTCCTTACGAAACTCAGAAAGTTGGTGGAAGTTTCCTTTAAACCCGGAGGATGACGTCAGCGCCTTGGTTTACTTGCTTTGTTTGTCCGGAGCTGTTTGGGTTCAGTGGGGGAACAGACTGACTGGAGAGACGACCAATAACGCTCAGCTGGATCCACTGGCTTTCTTTTGGAGCAAGTTGCGTTATAAGCAGCTGTACTGTATATTTATTAGGTTATAATAGTGTAGCAGCACCGACAGAGATGCCATCCGACAGACCTTTCAAACAAAGAAGGACGTTTGGTAAGAAACTAGCTAACGTTAACTGGCTGAAATCAGTAACAGTGACGCTAGCTAGCTGGCCTGCTAGCGACCTAGCTAATCTTGTCTGTTGTTGACATTCATGGTATTCATCTTTTGTCATGTAATGTTAACGTTACAGCGTCTGGCAACTGTTTTAAAGTCAGTTTTATGGCTAAAATCGACAGCGAACAGCGCTAACTTAAGTGAATTTCAGACTTGAAAGACGCCTATGTCCAGTTAGTTAAGATTGTCTTGCTTGTGTTGGTTTTTTGATGGAAGTCTATGCAGAATTATGGGTGAAAAAATATTGCCAGTAACGTTAACCCCACTGTTATGGATGGGCCAGGGCCTCTACCCCGTTTAGTGCTAATGTTAAAAGGCCATTTAGGTCATTATCACTTTAGCTTGGCAAGCCTTGTAGCTACCAGGCCTGTGATTACAAGCATTTAGCCAGCTGGATAGCTAGCTGACTATATGATTAGTTAACGTTTCGTGTTAGCTACGCTATGTAGCTCAAAGGAAAACAACTTGTGCTGACACATTATCCCAGTACACGTGTTCAGTGAATTATGTTGTAATTTGATGCCAAATGACGGCCCTATGTTGGGAAGGGAGGAGCCAAGAATCGGTCCATTGCATAATCTTACCAAACACAGAAATGTGGCAGTGTGGGGGCAGAAAAACAAACACTCCCCTTTCAGAGTTGATTTATGTAGTTTAATCTGTTGGTAAAGTTACCTGATCGCCACAGTTAGGAAAAGTACTGTGCTTGCTTATTAAGGGAGAATGCGGCACAGTGATTGACTGGCCTATCTTTGGCTTGTGGCTGTAGTTAACTTATTTTATTATGTCTGTCAACCCTGTTTGTTGGTGCACTCTGATACATTGACACAAATTACTCAGGTCTTATACAGCTCTGGAAGGCCATGACCTGAGATCAGAGTGAGCAGATGTTAGGTCAATGATAGGTTTAGAGCGGTGAATCTCAAACTATGGGCCGTGGGCTTGTTTATGTTGATTATACATTCCAAGATGTTTTCACAAACTTTGGGACACAGATTGAGAGACTTATGTTCTCATTTGGCCTGAAATGGTTTAATATTCCCTGTTTTCAAAGCCTGGACAATAGAGAGAGGCCTACATTTGTTTTGTATTTTTTAGAGACTAGGTGTGGCAGTGACTGTGACTGTGACTGTAAGAGCTATTTTGATGCAAAGCCAAGGAAGGGAGTCATCTCAAGAGCAAGACAGTAATATCTGATTAATAGCTTCCAGACTTTGGTCAGTAGAATGGCCTAAACCTTTGTTTTTTATTAATAGACCTATATTCTTTAAGCAACCTAGCTGGGGCATTGGCCATCTTACATAACCAAGGAAAGAAAATAGCCCAAGAACTAAACAAAAGAACCATTTACAGTTCACAGTTGTTCCTCGACGCCATCTGAGCTTTGGACCGTGTCAGTGTTGGAAAAACAGCCCAGGGTTTTCTGAAATGGGGCAGTAGGCTATTGTCAACCTTATGGAGGGAAGGGTATGTTGTTGAAACAGACAGTGAGGATGTAAAAACATCACAGACCTGAAGCAGGTACTGGACAGAAAGGGACACTGCAGAAAAATTGAGACATGCACATACAAATTATATGCAAAGTTATTAAACGTGTAAATTGAGTTACCACACACACAAAGGACCAAAAGACATAAGAACGGCTTACAAAAGATGTTTGCAACAAAGTGCTTTACAAAGAAAACAAAAGGACACACATATGTGACTTAAAAACAAGATACACCAAGATACAACAAGAAAGGTAAATTAATAGTAATAAAGCGTGTGTGCATGTATGTTTATTGATGTGTACAAGTGCATGAGTGTGTGTGTGGTTGTGAAAGAACTTCAAGGCAATCTGGGTAGACCTGAGAATTGCAGAACCACAGTCAGTATAGTGGGTTAGACATATAGAGTAAACACATTACAGGAGTGGAAGGTTGCATGGTTAGTTCATACACAATTTTGTCTCTAATGTCGACAGAATGTCTCATGGGAAATGACTTCCCATGAAATAGCCAGACCGATGACTGAATCCTAGAGAAATAGCGATAATCCTGTAAAGATTTAACAGATTAAATTCACTTCATAAATGAGAGGGAGATGTGGACAAAGGAGAGGAGACAGGTTGCGCTTGAACGATTTTCAAGCGCTGAGGCAATTAAAGGATTCTTTAGAAAATCTGTGTTTAAAGCTGCACCAGGCAACTTTGCACTTTGGCGGCCCCAAAAAGGCAGCAGGGATTAGGCAAGTTTCAAGGACTTCATTACCCAGAAATCCTGTAACGTGATGTCAGTAAACCGCACACTCCTCAGACCTAAATGTTTTCTTCTTAGTGGCAGGTAGGGGCGGAGATGGTGGGGGAAATTAATCTTTTCGTGGCAGGTTCAGCCATCGTTGGTGAGTCCAGCTTTTTCTGGACAGAGTGCTCGCTTGCTGCTGTTTAGGAGAAAGTTTTGTATTTTGTTCTTAAGTTTCAATTCGTGACTCCAAGAATATTTCCTGCCAGTAACCATACCCAACGCCAGAAATGAATTTGTTAAACAGGGCGAATCTACAGTGTCTCCATTAGGGGGGGGTGGGATGCTTTTCTCTGTTGCAGCCCCGCTTTGTGATTTTGGCTTATAAAACGGGTGTATTTTCACATAAAAATTGCTTTAATAAGTATTTCTTTGGATGTATTTCCTTATCACTTGCAGGCTAAATTGGATTCCTCTAAATATGAATAAAGTCTAGGCTTAGTGTTTTGGCTACATGCATGCACACACACACAGACACTTCTCCCCTAAACTAGTACAATCTGTTATGTCTGAATGCTTCTGCTGTTGCCCATTTTGTTCTATTTTCTGTTTTTTATTGTGCTTGTATTAGTTATTTTTTTAGAGTTAATGTTATTACTACTTTACTTCCTTTCTTTGTTGTTCTGTATGTCTGTGTAAAGTCTTGTTGTGACACCTGACAGTGTAAAATGCACTTTAAATTAATTTAATTTAATTGGATAAGACTAGACATCTCGACATCAATTTACAAACTTCTCTTAGCTAGGGGTCGTAAATTATTCATCGGGGCTCGTTTGTTGCTAGAGTGGAAAGATGTTTTAATGAGCCCGATTCTCCAGGTAACAAATACATTTCTCATTTAGAACTGAAAAGTTTCGAAACAAGCCTGTTGGTATTAGCGGGGGAAACTCGGCTTTTTATCTAAGTAAAGATCTGGTGAAAATGTATTTTTGAGTTTAGGCCTCATGTTTATGGATTGTCTGTCTGTCTTTGTTACCCGCAGCTGACCGGTGCAAAGAGGTCCAGCAGATCCGTGAGCAGCATCCCAACAAGATCCCGGTAAGCCGCTGCAGCTTGTTAAGATATGATTTTAACACAACACACCTTCCTCCTTTGTAATACAACACACAATACATCGGCCATGTTTTCACACTCAACTGGTGATCCATCTTCCCCGTTAAAAAATCTGTGTGTGGGTGCGCTTGCATGTACTTGTACATGTGCACATGCTTGTCTAGCCTATTGAATGTCATGTACATGTGATGAGTGTAGAAACGAGAGGACGGTGTGTGTGAGATAGAAGTATAAAGTAGAGAGGTGTGTGTGTGCTGTCTTGTATGCACAGCAAAAGTCAAATCATTTGGGAAAATTGATATAAAAATAATTTAACAATTTTAACCATTTGACAGTCAATGATGACGGGTGTCTACAAAACCTGTTAAGCAATATGTGGGATGCAGATTGACTGTTGTTGCTCTGCCCGCTGCAGGTGATCATTGAGAGGTATAAGGGAGAGAAGCAGCTGCCCGTTCTGGACAAGACCAAGTTCCTGGTACCTGACCATGTCAACATGAGCGAGCTGGTCAAGATCATCAGGTAAACACACAAGTTGAAAAATGACCTTTTCACCTTGTTAGCCAATTTTCCATGCCATAATGATACACCTATTTAACAATAAATGCCCCAAATGTATATTTTTCTTGTATTTTTATATCAAATTCCATCACATTTGCTTCCAGGAAAACACAATATCTTTAATGGTGACCTCATGCTGCACCAGTAGGTGTAAATAGAAATTCCCACCAATAAAAGCATCATAGATTTTGCCCCTCCACCCCTCCCATCAAATAAAACTGCCTTTCTCTGCCTAACTGATCTCCCATTGGTTTACACTTTTGAATGATCCTGCCCTGCGTTATGTCCCGCCCCAACATCCTGTTTCAACAGGAAATACATCACATTACGGAAGCAAGATGCTCTCAAAATGCAGTTTCATAGTGACATTAAAGAGCAAATGACTGACTTTAATTCCCTAACCTCACAAGAACAGAGGTACAAGAACACACACACACACACACACACACACAGGAGCACGCTGTGTGTGTTACCGCTCAGTATATTGGTACATAGGTTGTGATTGGTTGCTAAATTAGGTAACAGTGTATTGGTTAAGTTCATTGAGGTGTATGTTTGGTATGTATACATATATTTGGAATTGTCTGTGCGCATGCGTGTGTGTGCTGGTATTTTTCTACGTAACGAGTGTGTGTGTGTGTGTGTGTGTGTGTGTGTGTGTGTGTGTGTGTGTGTGTGTGTGTGTGTGTGTGTGTGTGTGTGTGTGTGTGTGTGTGTGTGTGTGTGTGTGTGTGTGTGTGTGTGTGTGTGTGTACGTTTGACAGCCTTGCTCAGACACCTTGTGAGAGTCTGGTTTCTCAGGCTGCTGTCGACCAGTTTGTTTACAAGCCTGAACACTGCGTCACTAATGAAGGAGTGTGTGAGTGGAGGAGCACAGCACCTCCAGTGAGATTAACAGGGCAATAAATAAACATTTTACTGTCCTATAGCACAAAACGACCATGATATATCTGTGGGGGTTGATGGGGTTATTAATCAGTATCGATGACTCAACAGTTACTTCACCAGATGCTGAGATTTCTGGCTTTCAAAACTCACTTTCTGTCCCGTCTGTTTTGGAACAAAAACTCCCCGCCTGTTAGAGTTTCAAGTCACTCCCAGTCCCTCTCCACCTACTGGCATTTTCTACTGCTCAGCGATGTAGGACAGTGCTGTGAGCGAGTAACCAGTATCTCATTACATGCCAGAAAAAGCATATGACAAAGCATATTATTTTATTCTACAGTTTTTTGCATTGTGATACATTCATTAGACGTTTCTGTTGGATCAGAGACAGAGAAATGCAGTGAGCCAAATACAGTATGTGTGATTATGTTGGCCCTGACATCCTGAAAACGTACAAATTGAGGCTTGAGTTCAGTCTGCCATCTGTTCAGTCTTCAGTTTATTTGGAAACGAAGTAAAAAGGCTTCCACAAGCACATTGCATCAGTCCAATTCTGCGATCTTTAAAATGAACAAGGTTAATTAATACATTGTTAATTCCAATCCATCACTCCCTGTGGGTGGAGAAGTGTCCATACCTGACCCCAGAATTTAATTTGGGCAAACGGGGCGAATCCATGGGGTCTCAAATAGAGGGGATGGGACGCACTTCTCTGTTGCAGCCCCACTTTGTGATTTAGGCTGCGGTGATTTAGATGGGTGTATTTTTCATAAAAACTGTGCTTAGTGCAGCTTAAAAATTGCGGTTAATATAGAATATACTATTAAAAACTTAATGAAATTGTCGGAAATGGTGGAAGAAAAGTAGGAAAATGGGGAAAACTATATTTAAACTGAACTGAAAACTGTAATTTGTCCCAAAAAAAAGGAAAAATTGCGTCCATGCTGTGTTTTAAACCTGGACAAGTGCAGAGGAGGGAGGGAGGGATGGAGGGAGGGGATGGCTTGTACTCAACACATCCAGTGAAGCCAAAGTGCTTTGCAAGTAGGCCCAATTGTGAATAAATGATGCAATGTTTGGTCCAGAAATAGTAACGCCTGAACCCCCCCTTCTCCCTTCTCCCTTCTCCCTTCTCCCTTCTCCCACCCGCAGGCGCCGTCTGCAGCTGAACCCCACGCAGGCCTTCTTCCTGCTGGTCAACCAGCACAGCATGGTGTCGGTGTCCACGGCCATCTCCGAGATCTACGAGCAGGAGAGGGACGAGGACGGCTTCCTCTACATGGTCTACGCCTCGCAGGAGACCTTCGGCTGCTAGGGAGGAGGAGGAGGAGGAGGAGGAGGAGAGAGGGGAGGAGGGAAGGCAAGGCAGTACATCTTCAGGTGCTAGGAAGAAGGGGGAGAGGGTGGAGTAGGGAGAGAGAGGGAGAGGGGAAAAGAGAGGTATATGGTGTCGGGGGCGGGGTTAAGAATAGAGGGGCGGGGTTAAGAATAAAAAACGAGCCTGCCCCCCCCCCCCAAATCCCCCAGCCTGAAACCACCAAACTCCAGGATCCAAGTAGCACCCTGTCAGACAGATAAGTCTCTGTGACCCCTCCATGTCTCTCTCTCTTTCTCTCTCTGTCACTCTCTCTGTCTCTCTCTCTCACTCTGTTGTAGTCGAACACCCTCCTCATATCGGTCAGTAAGTACAACACTAGCTATAAACACCAGAGGAAACCCTGCGCATCTTCCACCCCCCCCCCCCGCCTCAGAGACACAGAACTCGGAATTAGAATTCAGAATCAGAACGGTTCCTATCGTTCTAATTCCATGTTCTCTCTTGTTCCTTTGGTCCCATTCTCAGACTGCTTTCCCTGTTCTGAAGGGGTGGGACAAACCAACCAGTGACCAGTGAGTTTAGAAGCTGGCTGTTAGGTTCCACCAATAGCGCTATTGATCGATTTGTGACCCCACCCCCCCCACACACCCTAAAAAAACAAAACAAAAAAAACAACAAAATTAGCCAGGCTAAACTTGAAACCAGGCAGTCGCTTGCAAGCCAGTCGCTTGCAAGCCAGTCGGAGTTCATGATGTAATTTGAAGCTTGGCTGAAGCCATTGATACTGCTTGGTGTTATACCCTCCCATATGTACGCAGACGGAAACGCAGCACAGCACAGTACAGCACAGTTGGGTTCATAACTATCCAGTAATTTGCTGTGTTTTAGCTCTCAGTCACTAGTCTCATCATGGCAACAACAGCAGAACAAGCTAGAAGATTAGAGTCTTAGTGATTGTTGTTCTACCTTTTTTGATTTTAATTTTTTTTTAACTCACATTTTCGTTTTTTCAATTATTGTTTTTTTGTTTGAGATATTAGATGTAGTTTAGTTTGTGTCATATATCTGGTTCTGAGTTTGTTTTAAATCGGTTTTAGTTAGCCTGAAGCTCAAACTTGGCCAACTCACTACTGGCTACCACTGAGCTGACAGTCGGGCTGGAAAATTACTGTAATTCTGGTAGATTTGAAAGCATTTACAGTAATCTCACATGTGCAATACTCTATCCACTTAACGCCCTAGTAGATTCCCGCACCATGAAAGACACTATACATAAGAGCAGTAGCACTATTCATCATATATCGTCTGTCATACCAGTGGCTTGTACACTGCACCACTCCCTCCCTTGATAACAGCTACTGTAGCTACTAACAGTACTCAGTCAAGGAAGGGAAGTTAGCTCTAGTGCCACTAGCCACACGCTGCTAAATCTTGGCTGTGGCTGGCAAGTCAACGGCAAGTTAAAAGTTCTTGGTCCGGCGCCGGCGGTGAAGCGAATCGCCCCGCTCAGGCCTCGGCGGTCTCTCTCTCTCTTCAGAGCATTGACCCATGTTTGTGTCTCTCTGTCCTGTAAGCACAGCACATCTATAGTGTCACCAGTTCACTTGTCAGTCCCTTTGCCCCAAGCCCCTCCCACATTCACCTCATTCACCCATCTTATCGTCTCATAACCAACCAATCAGGTGAAGCAGATTAAAAGGCTTATTGGGTAGATTTTTAGGCAGCCGTGTTTGAATGGAGACACAAGGGATGCGCTCAGTTCAAGACGGCTTCCAAGTTAAATGCTGAACTTGCTTCTCAGCCTTGTTGTGTCCCGTTTCCTGCAGGACTAAATACAGCTGTAGTCCTCCGAGGTGAAACAAAAACGCAAATCCAGGGAACGAGTTGAGCGTTAACGGGAACCTTGAAACTGAGTGCGCTTGTTTAGGATCCGCAGGAGAGGAGGGGAGGTTGACACCACAGGAGGTTACAAGGGGTTACAAGCAACTGCATGGGAATAATATTAGAACGTGGGTTTGTTTAGACACACTTAGCGGGCCTGTTTTTAAATTTGGCACGCTTAGGCGGCGCAGCGAAAAGCCAATGAAACTGATCCCGTTTTGAATTTTGAGCAAAGCTTGGCAGTTATCAAATCCTAGTAATGTGTTTTGATCTGAGGTAAAATGACTAAGAAAGTCCATATGCTGAGTAGGAAAATAAAATAAAGGCTTCTCTGGTGCGTCGATTTTAAATTGGCTTAATTCAAGAACCCAAAAAAAAAAAGGGAAATCTACAATCTCAAAAAGATATTTTGATTTATTTCAAATAAAAAATATGCAGCTTGGCAAACTGAAAAAAGTTTATTTGAAACATGTCAAATAAATCAGTGAGAGTGTGGATTTCCCTTTTTTTTTTTTTCTTTTTTTTTGCATCTGAGGCAAAAAAAAAAAGAAGTCGCTGCACTTGACTTGTATCTCCGGTGTGTTTCTCCTGTTAGGGCGATACCCCCCCCCTCCCCCTCCTGCCCCATGATGGAGAGCTTGTAAGATTGCAGCGTGTGTGTTATGGTAGCATAGAGTTGAGCATTAGGGATATTAAAAAAAAAAAAGGTATTTAATGTAGGAAACGAATGAGCTTCTTTTGCACATATATTAAATTAATACAAATATAATAAGAAACGACTTGGCATTGAATTTTTTTAGGAATTTAATTACTGTATCTATATAACATAATTATCTATTCTTTTTGTATCTGCTCCACTCTTTAGGGCACTGCTCTCTCTGTATGTTTGTCTGCCTTTGTTTAATAAGACTTTATAGATACAGAAAGGGTTGTGACGCACTACAAACCTTGCATGTTTTTTTTCTTGACGTTTTCTTTTTTTTATAAATGTATATTGATTTTACGCAATAGATATAATTGTACTGTTTTATTTAAAAAAAAAAAAGAAAGAAAAAAATGTCTTTTAGATGTTTCCAAAACCAAAAACTGAAAATAAGTGTATGTGTATGTTTGAAACAAAAAAAAAATGTGTGCGTATAAACGATCATATAATCAGTCCTTATTATGAAGTGTGTTTTCTTTAGGCTTTCTGACATCGTCACTGTCTGGAGGGTTTGTACATAGACGCATTGCTACGACTTTATTTCAAGCATTTGCCAATAAAAAAAATGTTGCCTTGAAAACATTGTTCCTGTCGTTGCTCTGTGTTTTGCACCGACTGCAGATACAGTATAAGTTGCAGCAAATTAGTTTCCTACAGGTGATGTGAAACTTTATTGATCCCCGAAGAGAAATTCTGTTTTCATATATCGTGCTCCAGCGAGGTCAAAGGTCAGGCTCGGCTACACACACACTTCAGCTGCGGATGTCAACGTGTACGGAAGAGGATTAGGGCCACGTGAAAAATGTGAATGTGAAAAAATTTGAGTTCTGAGATTAATTTAATAATTCTGACTTTATTCTCAAAATTCTGATATTAATGTCAGAGCCCAAATACATTTTTCACCTGTGGCCCTAATCCTCTTCCGTAGATATGTGGTTTGACCGGGACCTCAGAGATGTATTTTACCACTTAGAAAACATTCAGCAGTCAGTGATGAATGTAGAATGTAGGGCTGCAACTAACAATTATTTTCATTGTCGATTAATCTGTCGATTATTTTCTCGATTAATCGATTAGTTTTTTGGTCAATAAAATGTCAGAAAATGGTGAAAAATGTCGATCAGTGTTTCCCAAAGCCCAAGATGACGTCCTCAAATGTCTTGTTTTGATAGTTTACTGTCAAGGAAGAGTAAAGAAACCAGAAAATATTCACCTTTAAGAAGCTGGAATCAGAGAATTTTGACTTATTTTTCTTAAAATATTACTCAAACCGATTAATCGATTATCAAAATAGTTGGCGATTAATTTAATCAATGACAACTAATCGATTAATCGTTGCAGCTCTAGTAGAATGACAGAAATGTTACCTGCTGGCTTGACAGTCTGGCTATTTTTGACCTTAGAACCTATTTCACCATAATTTTCTTTCATACTGATCAATTCCGAAATCTCGTCAGTTGCTTCACTATGGAGCGACTTAAGTCTAATACAGTCCTAACAATGGGTACTAAAAGAAATAAACCCTAAATGCACCCGAAGCTCGTCTTTTCCAACACACCGATTGCTCGTAAAGAGACATGTCGGTAAAAAGTCTTCAGAAGTTTTCAGATCATGGATGAACTGAAAATTAAACATTTATAACTACAGACTGTCAATATGTTGAAAAAGACATGCTTTGGGTGCTTTTAGGGTTTATTTTGGACAGTGCACTGGTCCTACAGGACTGTATTGGAGAGTCATGCATCCAGACAAGCCAGACATTGATAGCTCTATTATAGTGAAGCAATTGACAAGATTTGGTCATAACTGATTGGTATGATGGAACAGGGTCCAGGTCAAAAATGTCCGTGGTTATGTTTTAACAGTGTAAAGGAACTTCAAAAGGACACAAAACCTAAATCTAGGTAACAAGTAGCTTATGCTGATGCTTCATAGTGGATCTAATTGCATTTAGCATGCCAACTTCATCAACCTAGCTCACACACACCTTTCAAATGGGCTTTGTCAATCATGTCATTTGGCAGCAGAGGGCGCTACAGACCACCAGTCACTTGTGTTTCAAAGCAGAAGAGCAGGTTAACTGGATAAGGTTTCATTACATGCAATCAATATAGGCCATTGATAAAAATCAAACTAATGTAACAACTATGATGCAGCAATTCAACCAAGACAATAATCTGTAAATGTGTCTGTAAAAATTCTCATCATTTTTTCTTTTAGATCCCTTGACATAATCTGAAAATAACATGAAACAAAGAGCAGACAGATACAGAAACTGGGTGATTCAGTTTTATTATACAAGACAGAGGCCAGAGGAGACGCATCCTCGCCTCCTAAACCTCAACCATGTTAAGAGTTCGCCAGGCAAGGCTTGATTTGTTACAGTTGGCAATGACACAAAACGACAGAAGTAAAAAATATTATCCTACATTTTCCACTTCGCACAATTCCCAAACTGTGTTTCATCTCACACAGCTTGGAGAGCATCTCTCTCCTGTTACATCTGTTGATTTGTTTTTTAAAAACCTGACATTCGACATTCAATTCAACGTTTTTCTTGATGTTCTTCCTCTCTTTACAGAGAAGTCTATGTAAGCCTTACATACAATACAGACAATTAAATCACACACTGCCTCCATATATTATTATTGTCAGTGTGCTGGACACTCCAATATCAGACCTTGTCAGGTGATTTCAGACTCAAAAAGGAAAGTTTATCAGTCATTGTATTCAGAGGAAGTATCACTGTAAAAGAGCAGCAGCTGAATGTCTAACATGCTACATGCATGTCCTAAGCCTTCAATAATTTCCAAATTTTTAAGCACATCTTTTTAAATTCAAGCTCAATCTTTCCCTCTTACAGCTAAATCGACAAATGCATTAGTGTGTTACAGAGTTTCGCGCTCACCGCCTCAGGTCTGAAAGCATCGGACAAAAGTTGACTTGGCTTGTTGACTCGAGTGTGAAGATGACAATATACTTTTTGCAATTTTTCAAGGGCCGATGTAGATGGGAATCACTTGCAGCTGCAGGCGGCAAAGTGAGACACAGGATCAAAAAATCTATTCAAATGTTTCCCGGCTGATTGTGAGCGATTAAAGCGACAAAGTTACGACAACTTCTCGGGTATTGTCTCGCATCAGAGTTGCCCAAAAAGTTGCCCCCATGCCTTTAGGGAAGTGATTCTGTCAAACCAATGTCCAGCTTCCCATTCATCTGTCTCACAGGCTGCCACTGACAGAGTTTAGATATACAGGTCGTCTGTCATCGGCAGCCTGCGGTCACGGTGACTGAACTGACACAGGCACAGAAATAAATCTGATTTTCAATTATTTTTGGCACGGCCATGATCTTCCTCTGGCTGTCCAAACAGGGAGAAACAACATTAAATCTCATTTCTACCTGTTTGGAAAGGAGGGGAGGGGAGGGGGGTGTCACATTTCAGTTCCTGTGTGAATGCAGTCTCAGACAGCAGGTTGCTTTTCACTTGCACCATTTTCCATCCCCAGTTAAAACTGCAGCTGAACCTAATCACCTAAACTCTTAAGCTTCTCTGAAAACTGTCGCTCTTTAAAAAAAAATGATGTCTGATTATCTCCAATCCCAGTCAGAACAGGAATCAGCTGTTACACCTGGTTATCTTGTAAAATAAAGTGTGAAAAATGTAACATTTGTTTTGCGAGGTCACTGGAGGAAAGCGTTCTAAACTTGAAACTGAATGCTTAACGAAGAGGGACACAAAATGGCCGCGGATGGGAGCTGCGGCGTCCAGTGAAAGTAACCGGTCGGGTGTGGATGTGGAAGGAGGCGTTTGATGTAAGAAAATTAAGGTCCAGCAGCTTGTTGGCTTCGTCTCCAGAGACCAGACGCAGCGGAGCAGAACTCCTCCACGGCGGGAAACTGGAGAGACGGCTTATGTCAGGCTGGGGAGAGGGAAGAGAGAAGAGAGACGAGAGAAGAGCAAAGAGAGAGGAGTGAGAAGAGAGGAGAAGAGAGAGGAGAGAAGAGTGTTAAAGTCACGAGGAAACAGTATTTCGATTAGGGGAGCAAACCGGCATTCGAGTAAACGAGTACTAAAAAAATGCTAATCGAAAATCATTTTGTAGACATAAAACAATGTCTAGGAGCAATATATTTCTACTCATTAAAGACCCCATGATTCTGTGTATTGATGTATTTCCGAATTAAAGAGAAAGTCAGGCTGAGAAGCGTCAGTGGGAGGGGCTTATTTGAATATCGCGGGAAGTGGGCGTGTCAACGTCAAACCGGCTCTGATAATAATAATAATAATAATAAACTTTATTTATAGAGCACTTTTTTTTAACACAAGTTACAAAGTGCTTTACAAGATTAAAACAAATTACAATAAAATGAAATGAGAGTAAAAGAGAAACCACACAATTTAAAAATCAAACTGATCAAACGAAGCAGCCAGAAACACTCCTGCAGACTAGACTAAAACAGCGGGGGGGGGGGGATAATTCCAACGGTTATCATTTCATTTCATTGGATGACATTTTTGTATCCGCCCCCCCCCCCCGAGCGCAGGATGAGTCATCAACAGAAACGTAGTGGAAAGAGACGCTTTGGATATAAAATTTCTAGAAACCTTTTTTTTTTTTCCAGTAGCATCGGCAAAAAGGTAAAAAAAAAAGAATAAGTTATTTTTCATTTCATGGGATCTTTTTTTTTTTTTACTGGAATAGCTGTCTGTGACATTACTTTAAACAGCAGAAAGAACACACCGATTACAGCGGGAAAAAGAACAGAACGATGAGTATGAACATGTTGGAGCATCTATTTGATTAGAAAAAATGTTGATTTCTTGCATCCCTAATTTCGATGTTACGCGACATATTTGTGGTTGGAACAGGATGGTGGGCAGGACAGCGAGTGTGTGTGTATGTAGATTGTAGCTACACTGTGTACTGAGTGATTTAAAAGTGGACAGATTGTAGTGTGTGTGTGTGTGTGTGAGGTGTGTACAGTGAATGTGTGTGTGTATGTATAAAATAAATTACATCTAGACAGAGTGTGGTGAGGTTATAAAATGGACAGATTGTGGTGGCTAGTGTGTGTGTGTGTGTGTGTGTGTGTGTGTGTGTGGGTGTGTGTGTAACTGCAGAGACAGCTTATGTCAGGCTGTGAGAAAGGAGAAAGCATCACAAATGGTAATTTTATACAGTGTGTGTGTGTGTGTGGGCATGTAAGTGAGAGAGTGAGTGTGTTATGAATAAGTAGTGATGAGTCAGCTCATCACGCAAGTCTTGCTAAGGTTGGGTGTTACGATCATTTTTGCATGTGTGTGTGTGTATGCGGGTCAAATAGTTGTTTCAAATAATTCTTAAGTGTTTTCAGCTGCTTCAACTTCCAGATGTTTGAGGTTTGACAAATCTGACAATTCAGTGTCACAATGTGAAGATAATCAGAGGAAAGTGTCCCAAAGTTAATTTAGTAACCTTTCTAGATTCGATTACATGAAACTTGAATGATCCAGATAACAGATAACAGGATGCAGTAAAGGAAAATAGGATCTAAATAAGAATAGAGCGAATGGGCGTAGTAGACATAATGCAGCCAATAATTTCATAGTTTTTCATATATATTTATATATATTTAGATTTTTTATATTTAGAGCTTGTATGTAGGGGATGCAAAATTACCAGAATCTACTGAGAAAAAGAAAATCAAAGTAAAATATGAAAAAGTATGTACATAAACAGTATATATACACATTATGAAAATAAATGAAAAGATAGAGATAAAAGATTGACAACTTTTGTTATATGCAACATTTTTTTATATGCAATATATATATAAAAAAAATAGGGAAAATATGAGAATATGAAAAAATTGGTGAATTTGGGATTTTTTGCCTGACATAATCTCAAATGACCTGAAGCAGTAAACCCCACCCATCTGGTACTCCAAGAAGGGTAAAACAAAATGTAAGGAATAATTTGACGACACTGCCTAACCCCTGTGTGTGTGTGTGTGTGTGTGTGTGTGTGTGTGTGTGTGTGTGTGTGTGTGTGTGTGTGTGTGTGTGACCAGCTCACCTGTCGATCAGCGAGTCCCTCATGCTGGTGGCGATGGCGGAGGGCTGCGCCGCGTCGCTCAGCCTGAACACGCTCTCGATGACGGACAGCTCGGTGCTGGTGGTGTCCAGGCCGCAGAACGCGCACCAGTCGTTGACCACCATCCCCGCCGCGATCACCTCGCTTCCCCGGTTCACTGTACCGGCCTGAGGAGGGGGAGGGGGAGGGGGAGGGGGAGGAGGGGGGAGGGGGGAGGGGGGAGGGGGAGGGGGAGGGGGAGGGGTTAATTAACAGGCACACTAGTTTCTGCTGCAGTTCACAGCCTCTTTTTTTTTTTTTTTTACCAAATTTTTATTAATTTTCAACAAAAAACTGCAGACATACAATCAGTTAAAAAGGTAAACATAACATAGCAGAAATATGTGCAAAAGAGGTTGACATTTTATACTAAGTTCAGCTTAGAAAAAAATAAATAAATAAATAAAAATAACAAATTAAAAATAGTAATAGACAGAAATTAAAATAAATAAATTATACAATTCTAATAATAATAATATTGGCAAAATAAAAATGTATACATAAAGATGTACATGTGCAAATACATACACACATAAACTACATACTCACACACACACACACACACACCCAGTTCACAGCCTCTTAAAGTAATATATTTCTACTCTCTACTGCTGGCTGATACAACACACTACCGATTCAACCTATATCCAGAACAGACAGAGAAAAGAAAATCTCAAACTGCATCCACAGAAAATCCAAGCTCAACAGAGTATTATTTTCCATTTATCCACACACACACACACACACACTCTCCCCCTCCTGTCACTCACCACTAGAGGGACCTGCAGCAGCGACGACAGCTCGTCCTGGTCCTCTATGGAGGTCTTGGGGTGGACCAGGCCTCCCTGGTTACTGAAGGCGCAGTAGGAGCCGACCAGCACCTGCTCCGCCACCGTCTGACGGAAAACCTCCACCTTCAGCGTGTCGGCCAGGATCTCCTCTGTCTCCTGAGAGAGAGAGAGAGAGGAGAGAGAGAGGAGAGAGAGAGGAGAGAGAGAGGAGAGAGAGAAGAGAGAGAGAAGAGAGAGAGGGGGGAAGAGAGAGAGCATGTGTTAAAGTTTGGGATGTCAATGGTTAACCGTAAATCGGTTAACCACCAAGAATATTTTTGACCGGTTACGCACGTCGGTCTATAGGTTAATTTGCATACACACTCCGCTCAACTAGCGGTCTGAGCAGGGCTGCCAACTCTCACGCATTGACCAAGAGACTCACGCAATTGACACTTTTCACAAGCTCTCACACCACAAGTCCATTTTCTCATGCAGTGAAAAACAAATTCATAACTGATAACATTGTGGCGCGAAAAGAGACACTGACAGCAGGACAGACGAGACAGAGCAGCAGAGAGTTATTCAGACCATTGGGGGAAAGTGTGAAATATACACGAATCTATTATATTGTAATTTATTCCCATGCATGCTGCTCAGAGTAATCAGGACATCAGCGTCTCTCCCTCTCCTCTCGCGCCGTGCGCACATAGGCAGGAGTGAGTGAGTTGCTATGGTTACGGGGACGCTCTGCGCCTCTGTTGCTCTGAAACTTTCTCGTGGTTCCCAATAATAGGTTTTTAGGTTAGTATGCCTATGCAAAATCATGAATGTAAGTACCTCAATGCTGAAATCTAGTAATATAACATAATATAAAAAGCTCATTGAGTCAATGGAGCGCCGGACTAAAAGGAAAGCGCCACTTTCTTGTATTTCACGTCATTAAGTGTTTTTTCTTAAAAATTAACCGGTTAGTTACCGGTTAATGGGTGTCGGCCTATCGAAAGCAAAATCAACGGAAACTGACATCCCTAGTTAAAGTGATGTTGAACTTTGGCAGCACCTTGGGAGGATGATAAAACCCCAAAATCGGCGATTCTCTATTATCTGTTGCTCCAGTAGAGGAGACTGGAGAATTGTGTTTTTTTTCTCTCTCACTTCCTTTATGTTTATTAAACTTTTCAGTTTGAACAAGTGTAACCAATAAAATGAAGAAAATACTACGTTTACCAATAATTGTAAAATAGACGAAAAAAGTGAGAGACTCTTTTTTTTAGGGCTGCAACTAACGATTATTTTCATTGTCGATTATTTTCTAGATTAATCGATTAGTTGTTTGGTCTATAAAATGTCAGAAAATGGTGAAAAATGTGGATCAGTGTTTCCCAAAGCCCAAGATGACGTCCTCAAATGTCTTGTTTTGTCCACAACCCAAAGATATTCAGTTTACTGTCATAGAGGAGTAAAGAAACCAGAAAATATTCACATTTAAGAAGCTGGAATCAGAGAATTTTTACTTATTTTTCTTAAAAAATTACTCAAACCGATTATCAAAACAGTTGGCGATTAATTTAATAGTTGACAACTATTCGATTATTCGTTGCAGCTCTACTTTTTTTTATATCTTTGCAGAATCTGCTTTGTCAAAGTCCTGTCTCCCACCTCCCACGCCTCCCTATATGTCATCAGCACTGTCCAGACAGACAGCTCTCACTGAAAATGAACTGAAATGAACGCACACAGACAGACAGGACGGATCAGTGTGGCCGTCGGCTAAAATGTAAAAGCGTCCCTGTGCGCTCGGCCCTCTCACCCTGTCCAGGTCGGGGTGCACCAGCGCTACGTAGTCGTTGCAGGCGATGACGTTGCCGAGGGCGGAGAGCCGCTCCTCCACTCTCTGGATCTTCACTTTCTCCGGCAGGCAGTTTCTGATGTGCTGCAGCTCCTGGTCTGTGGTGTTGTTCGGCACCAGCAGGCCGTGCCGGTTGCCTGGTCACAGAACAGACAGGAGCAATCGATCAGGGATGAGATCAGGAGCACGAGAGAGTGTGTGAGTGTCAGCGCTGGGTAGGGCTGGGCGATATGGACCAAAAATCATATCTCGGTATTTTTAGGCTGAATGGCGATACACGATATATATCTCGGTATTTTCTACGAAGTGGGCTAAATGTTCAGTTGTACGTAGGGCTGGGCGATATGGACAAAATCAAATATCATCATATATTTTTGACCAAATACCTCGATATCGATATTGCGACAATATTGTAGGGATGACTACTGGTGCTTTCACAAAATATTTACACAATGAGATTTTTGATAAATAATCATCAGTAATGTGGATATAATGACTAAGTGGGTAAAGGCAAATAATAGAACAGCTAGAACAGTCTGGTAAGTTCAGAAAATGACATCACTTTACTGTAATGCAGCCTTTAAAACCAGGAAAAGACAACACTTATGCCATATCACGATAGTACGATATCCAAAATCTAAGACGATATCTAGTCTCATATCACGATATCGATATAATATCGATATATTGCCCAGCCCTAGTGCTAGGGTCAATTCATGAACGAACTCATCGATTCCAATTCAACTGAGGAACTGGAATTTTAAAAAACCTACAGGAAACTGAATTGGAATTTCAGGAAGTTTAGTTTAATTCAATGAAATTCTGTGAAATTCCATGTTTTGTTTTGTTCTTTTCTTACCAAATATCTGAGATTACACATAGTGTTATAAATAATCAATACTGATGTTATAGGAACCTTTCAGGTGGTATTTAATGTAAAGAATGGGGCACTTTTAAGGTAACAAAATCAGAAAAATCCAGATGAATATAACGTATGAACTAGCTATGTAAACAACTGAGAAAACTGTGAACCGTCTTTCAAAGATAGAGCTTGTGTTTCATGTGCGGCAGACAGTTCCTCCCGCTCTCTTGTGTTGTTGAGGAAAAGAGAGAAGAGTGAGAGAAGTGGAGAAAAGTTAAGAGACCTGAGAATTGAAAGAAAAGGAAAAGTGAGAAAAGAAGGAAGAGAGAAAGAAAGCATGGGATGAAAGAAGGGTGCTGCAACAGAACAACAAGCGATGATGATTTCCTTGGAGAAATGATGATGAAGGTGGAAAGAGACCTGGGAATCGTGTGTGTGTGTGTGTGTGTGTGTGTGTGTGTGTGTGTGTGTGTGTGTGTGTGTGTGTGTGTGTGTGTGTGTGTGTTCCAGTGTTATACTCACCCACACACATCCTCCCTATGATGCGACAGCCTGCTATGGAGGCGTGAACCACTGGGATGTTTTCTGACAGTTCCCCTTCAAACACACTGCAGTCACACACACACACACACACACACACACACACACACCCTGTTAGTTAACATGGAAAACAAGTTACTGTTTAACTGTCTACTGTCGGCTGAACTAGACCAAAGAGGATCATACTGGTGTTATATTGACTTTGTTGCCTCTCTCCAGACACCAGCAATGACTTCACCTTCAATATTATTGTTTATCGTCTTTCAGTGGAATCATAGTGTCAGAAGTCAGAATCAGCTTTATTGGCCAAGTATGTACACATACAAGGAATTTGACTCGGTTTTTTCATTGCTCACAATGTACTTACACAGAATAAATATACAGCTAAAAACAAGAACAAAATAGACAGAGGTAAACCTAAACATCTAACTACTATGTACAAATATGCATATATATAAAAAAAAAAGTATAAAAAAGTAAAAAAAAGTATAGAAAGTAGATATATATATACACATATGTAACAACAGTGGGACAGTAGTGCAATGTTGCAGAGTGCAAAGATGCTGGAATAAATGTTGGAATAAATATTATATATACACAAGTCAGCTATTGTACAGATGATGATGATGATGATGGGGGAGGAGGAGCAGGAGGAAAAATAATGTGATGATATGATGATTTGGGGAAATTGTGACGCACAATTCTGCTGTTTAAATTGATTAAACTGATAACAAGCAAATTTTTAAACTTTTGAGCTTAAAACTCAGAGTCCTGAAACATTTTAAGGAATATTATCAGAACATTTCTGTTTTGTTTGGCACCACACCTAACATTACCATTCGGTTCGATTGGATGAACACTGAAGGTCCCGTATTGTGGAAAATGGGATTTCCCTTGCCTCTTTGATTATAAAGGAGTTGGTTTGACTCTTATCTTAACACAGATCAGGTGGAGGTGAGCAGTGCAAATCAATTCTAAAAGTTGAGATTTAATTTAAATAAAGTGCTGCTTGGTGGATAATTTATGTGCCTAATTTATTAGAAGATCCTAATAATTCCTAAAATGTCTCTCAAGTCATTTACTATCAGGTATGTATGTTTGGTGTGACGTTGTCTCCATACAGTAGAACACAGCATGTATTGTCTCTAATTCTGCCTGAGTGTGATGATGATGCAGCTAGGTGAGTGATTTGTGTGAAAGATCATCGCTCAGAGTTTCCACTAGCCTGATATTCAGACTGAATGGCCATTTTGTTATCACTCCATTATTCTATGAATCGCTGTATCATTTTTCATCATTTCTACAGGCGTGGAAAATACTATTTTACAAATTCCATGACTTTTCCAGGTTTTCCAGAAGTGTGGGAACCAGAATCCTTTTACTGTGGCATCACCACAGTACCCATGACCACAGTAACACTTCCTCTTAATAAATAATAATTCAATACTGTCTACACTTGCGTGGAACTTTATTGCAACGTTTTGATCATAAGACAGTGTGTAGGATTATATTTCTGTCTCAGTATCTATCTTTTTGGTTTTTGTCCTACTCACCTGTCACTTAAATTATAATAATAAACTTTATTTGTATGGCACTTTTCAACAACAAGTTTACAAAGTGCTTCACAGCAGAAAATACACAGTGCAAATACAAATTAGAATAATTACAATGCAATTAAGAAATAGAAACATAGACAAAAGACAATGAATAAAAAATCTTAAGAATAAGTAAATTAATAAAAGCATAAAGAAATAAAGAGAAACTCTAATTAAAAGTCATTTTATAAAAATTAGTTTTTAAAAGAGGACACTGAGGTAGCTTGTCTGATTCTCAGTGGGAGGTTATTCCACGGTTGTGGAGCCCTTAAAGACTTTTAGCGGTGCAAAAATATTTTTTTCTTTATCCTCAATAATAACTGCAATGTGTGAGCCACTGCTGACATGTTGCCAGGACAATTTCAGACACTCCCGCGACATGTTGCTTCAACTAAAGAGCCTAGGTGTGTTATGTTATAAGACTGGCCTGACAGATACATGTTATCCTTTCTCTGGGCTAGTGATGAGTGTCGTTATAGCTGACATACCGTGGCACACATCAAGTCATCTCAGGACAGATTGCACTTGGATGACATCAGCCAGGCCACCTCAGGTTGAGTTACTGTTAGCTTAGCCTACATGCTACACTGGTTGAACCAAATACAGCCGCCTATATCAAAATTAACCTGTCGCACAACATGCCGACACGTATAAAAAGTCCTTATCTCACCTGTAGAAGTTTTCTGAGCCGCCGATAGCCACCAGGCAGTATGTGTTGGTCAGCTTGGCGAAGCAGCCGATCTCGTTGTTTTTCTCAAACGATGCTCTCACAGCCATGGCGACTGATATGTGAAGTTACTGTTGATCCTGAGACGGGAGAAAATATTTCATTCAACTGAGTGGAGTTTACAGTCAGAGCTTCTGGTAATGAGGCAGGCAGTTAGCTTGTTAGTTAGCTAACTGTCTAAGTTTAACGGCTGTGACAGTTGAGTCCAGCAGCCGGGCTAGCTGGCTGCTAGCTAGCTTAGAAGAGTTTCCAGAAGTTTATTAGCGGCTCTTTAGCGACCAGAGAGCAAAACAAAACAGATACAGAGACCGTCTGGCTTCTATTTCATCGACAGACAACTGCGGTTTAACTAACAACTAAATCAGATCAATAATGGTTTCTCAAACGTTTTAAATAAGAGATAGATTGTACCTGAGCAAGTTTCGTGGCCTCTCAACATGCGTGATTCCCGACAGATTGACCCCACGTGTTCACTTCCGCTTCGGGGTTAACGTGATGACGTAGCACGTACTGTAATTGACACAGTTCTGGATCCATTGAAAGTAAAGCGTCTAAAAAAGGATCCATTGTAAGAGCTGTCAGATAAGCTCATTCATAAATGTTGAACCTCCGAACACTACTTTAGAAAATACTTAAGGAAATATAAAAAAAAAAAAAAATAGAATAAATAGTAACATAAATAATACATAATATATAATAATAATATATAATATAAAAAAATATTAATTATGTATATTCTGTAATATCCTCATGGAAACAGTTACCCATTTATTTTTGGTGTTGTGAATATACTCTGGTAGTAGATGTATGTGGTTTTTATCATTAGCCATCTATTTGCTGATTTTGTGCTTGAAAACTTATTACTTAATTCCTAATTAATCTCATTAGTTTACAATCAAAATACTATTTTCATAAATCTAAAAGTACAAACAGAAAATAGATCAGTGGTATTTCCTGTCTTCTATAGAAAACCCATTAAGATTCACCCTCTGTTCAAAACAACAGGATTGTGAAATCAGTTGCACTCTTGTACTCTTTGATACTCTTTGTATATTTTCAATAAACACAGGCTGGTTTGCTGTGTGTGTTGCTCCATGACATTTAGCTGGAGGAGGCACGTGTGTTTTTCTTCTCCTCAGCCAATGAGATGTTTGCTGCTGAATTGCAACAAAAAAGATAACGTGTGTTGGGATTACTGTGGCAGAACCTTGTTTGTTTTACTGTGTTTATAACTCCATTATTCTATTCTATTCTATTCTATACACTTCTGTTCTGTTCTGTTCTATGCATCATTACATTTAATTTCAGCAACTCTTCTGTCCTATTCTACCTTATTCTGTTCTACATGCATGCATGTTTTTGCATGCTCAACTCCTATTCTATTCTATTCTATTCAGTTCTATTCTATACACCTCTATTCTATACACTTCTATTATGTTATATTCTATGCATCATTACATTTAATTTCAGCAACTCTTCTGTCCTGTTCCACCCTTTTCTGCTCTATGTGCATGCATGTTTTCGTATGACCTATTCTATTCTATTCTATTCTATTCTATTCTAATAAATGACACATTCTGTTAAATTCTCATTATCTATATGTTATATTTCTAAATCTGCCTGTTTCCATGCTGCTTCCTGACTTCAGTTGCTGCACACAGCCACTGATGTTTTCAGCCCAGATGTTTTGTGTGTGTGTGTGTGTGTGTGTGTGTGTGTGTGTGTGTGTGTGTGTGTGTGTGTGTGTGTGTGTGTGTGAAACGTGGAAAAGGAAACAGCTTGGGGGAAAAAAAAGCCCTCTAAACTGCCTTCTTCCTCAATAACCTGCATAGCAACTGCACGCGCTGGGTTCCTCCTCCTCTCTCCTCGTGCAGCGCCGGGTTCGGAGCTGTGAGCCAATCACGTCGGCTTCTCTGTGTGACGTCTTGTTTGTTGACACTTCCATTAGCTCGCCACCTGCGTGACGTCACTGGAGCAGGGGGGGACGAACGGGAGAGGAGGAAGAAACAAAGAGTGTCCAGGCGGAGAGAGGTCTCACTCCTGCCTGCTTCCGTCTGTCTCACATTTAGCCAAACATTATTTGAGATGAGAAGCTCATTGGATTTATGTGGAAGAGGATTAGAGCAATATGTGAAAAATGCATTTGAGTTCTGAGATCAATCTCATACTTGAGATAAATGTCAGAATTATGAGTTTACTTTATTCTCAGAATTCTGAAATTGATCTCAGAACTCAAATTTTTTCACATATGGCCCTAATCCTCTTCCGTAGTTGTGAAACCTATAGCCTACATGTATTTAGATTTATATATTAAATCTAAAAAACTTTTTTAGCAGATACTCCTGTTTTTTACACATGCATAGTTGATGATTTCTGATGTCAGTAATGAATATTCATAATGATTCTCGCATGTAGCCTACTAGCTGCTGTATGCATTCACTAGCTATCTGACTAGTTATTAACATTCTCATTTCAGTCGATTGTATGTATGTGTGTTATGATTTTTTGACCTGAGCTCTTCTGGTCTAGCAGACAAGGGTTTCCATAAGCAGGAAAAGGATGTCAACTATCAGGACAGCAAGATGTGAAAAATGCATGACAAGTATCAGCTCTCATTCTCATTAAATGGCAAAATTTGTGAGATATGGCCTGCAGATATCTTCCATTAAAAACACTAAATTATTTGGATCAAATAAGATTACATTGCACTTTATTGATCCCAACGGGGAAATTCGGGATTACACACAAACTGAAAGTATTGCTAACATAGAGCTAAAGGTTTTGTGATGAATAGCCTACTTTGTTAAGGAAAACAACTTGTTGTTTTAGGTCTGTACCAGACTGGTCAGTTGCTATGGTGACGCGTTATGTAGCTACCTGCTCCTCATAAACTCCTCCTTCTCAGTTCTGAAATTGTAAATACAACATTAAAGTGCTTCTGGTTGCCAATAACAACAGAATGGACCCCATACAAATTTTATTGTTTATAAGTTATTTTTTTTCATGGATTTCTTATGGATGTTTTATTTTAGAAATCAAGCGACAGATACTTTGTGCTGCAGCAGAACAAAATGAGGAGGCACCATGGAAAGTGCATGTGTGTCAGGCATGTGGTTGATGTTTTAATAAACATATTTGTCAAAGTTGTTGTTTGTTTGCATGACATATGCTAATAAAATACATAATTTCTATAATCAGTCGTTGACACGACTTGGATATCACAGAAAATATGGACTGTCCAGTAGCACCACTTTTTGGGTCGTTCCACTTGTAGGCTAATCAACCTTCATTATTTCCAACAGCACTTGAAGGCAGCATATGCTTACTAAACTATAATTAATTTACAGTGTCATACTTGTGCTGTCTCTGTCTGAGGATGCAGTGAGGGTTACAGCCCACTTTTGCAGACCGGAAGGCAGATCACTTTTTTTTTTTCTTTTTTTTTTTTTATTAAAGTGACTATTGGGTGATTCATCTCGTTACACATAAACGATCTTTGGTCGCGGCCGCTCCGCCGACACGTCTGACGGGATTTTCTGCCTGGAAACACCGCAAACTAATCGGAACCGGCGGCCGAGAGAGACAGACGGGTCTCGCAGGCTACGTGGGGGTCGATTGCGTGGGGTAAAATTAATTTTTGTTCCGGGCAGCAGCAACCAGCTTCCACCTCTCCCTCTTTCTACCTCTCTCTCTCTCTGTCTGTTTCTCTCTGTCTTTTAGTAGGAGGAGCTTTGCAGTGTTGTAAACATTCAGTAGCCTACTGTTGCAGTCATAACACCCAGTGATGTTGTGGCAAATCAGAAGATGGGTAAACTATGACCGTCACCATGAGGCCAACAACCACCGAGATAAACAACAGCAAAAAAAAAGAAGTGTATTTACAGACGATTAGGCCTATGAATGTGTTTTCCCCTTAAAAGACCCACATCCTCATTGGATCAGTTGGATACTAGCCTATTTGCCATAGGGGGCTGGGGCGATATGGTTGAAATCATATCACGATAATCATAAGGATCTTTAGCCTACATCTTTTCTTGTTCACATATGTAAACTCACATGTTAAATAATCCAATTAATGTTCATCCCACTGAACCGAATGGAAATGTTAGGTGTGATGTCAATGAGTTGGGTTGAGTTTTTAAATCAAATTTACTTGTTATCACCAGTTAAGCCAGCAGAATTGTGTGTCATGATATCCCAAAATCACCATATCATCACCATATGACATGCCACTGAAAGACGATAAACGATAATACTGAATTATCGCAAGACTTATATCAGGTAAACAGTTTGGTGGCTTCTAATTTCACATTTGATAGGTGCAGTAACATTCAGTAACAGGTTTTCTGCGTCCTAAAATAAAGTGTGTGTCCTTGCTGTTCTAATGTGAAGTCCAGTCCTGACATCCATCAGCTGACAACATGTCAGCCGAGAAGATTCATTTAGTTATTATAGTGTAATTCATGAATATGGAGGGAAAACAAGGCTGAGGTAAACTCTCTCACTTTAATCGAAATCAATAATGCAAATAGAGTGCAATTCATCTGCTAGTGAGCGACTATTTATCTTAATTATTTCCTAGCAGGCTGAACATGATAGGCCCATTCATGCCTAAAGTCTTTCATTTCGGAAAGAGATAAACATTTCCGGAAATTTAAATCAAATTTGCCATTTGGTGGACGCTTTATCCATTTAATCTATTTTTAGCAGGGGCGGTCCCAGTGGGAATCAAGTGGCACAAAAGAAAGAAAGAAAGAAAGAAAGAAAGAAAGAAAGAAATAACACAGCAGCAAAACTGAGCCCAGACTTGGAGTAACTGCATGCTGTGGTTTACATGCAGGTTTTGCGTTGAGTTGTGAGACAATTTTCAGTCTATTTCAATGTTATTTCTCTCAGAAGAGGGCAGCAGCGGAGATAAGGAGGCGCACCCGTCAAAACAAAACAATATCTCAGAGAAAGAGAGGGAGAGAGAGAGAGGGAGAGAGAGAGCTATATTTAGCTGAGCCTCCTCTCAGGCTGTGACTGCTGTTGTACAGACAGCTGGGAGGGGAAATGAGGTGGCTGCTGAATACTTATTGAGATGCTGTGAAGTGCATGAATGAGGTGTGTGTGGTTCAGATTAGGTGCTGCAATATTATTACTGGTCGAGTGCATATGAACTGATTTGTCCCCAAAACAAATAGCGATGGGACGATATATCGAAATTCAAAATATCGCAATACGAAAATGGAACAATACGTATCGTGGGGCAGAAAAACGAATCGTGATATTAGCTCCATTTTATTTTGCTGTAGTAATCACAAACGAGACGCTTAACCATCACAATTTCACAAGCTCTGCATCCAAATTATATTATTTGCGCTTTGTGACGTCATTTTTAAATTGTTGTTTACATTCTAGCGAGACAATGGCATCGCCAGAAAGATTTGTGGCTCAGAAACAAGCATAATTCTGCACAGTCCGACTTTGTTATCATTGAACTTTTATTTATTACACTGTATTGTGTTTGTATCGAATCGCGAACTCAGTATCACGTATCGAATCGTATCGTGAGATAAACACATCGTCCCGTCCCTAAAAATTAGGTATCAGTTGTTTGAAAAAAGGTAAAACCTTGTCTTTCAAAACAATTGATGACATAAATATCAAATGAATTATGGTACTGTATGTTTTTTTAAAAGATAGTCCTTGGTTGACAAAATGATCACAATTTTATATAGCAAGATTATAGACTTTATTATAGACTTTACATTATAGCAATATTGAATTATCAACTTAAAGGAATAGTTCACCCCAAAAATGAAAACTCATTTTCTACTCACCCCCATATGGGTTGAAACTCCATTGAAGTTCGTAGGAAAACCAAACACACAGCTTGTCAGACCCTGTAGTTCCATCTGAGCCTTTTTCCTGTTAAACTGTTAACATTCCCATCTTTTTACAGCTCCAAAACACGCATAAAATAACCATCAGATTCCTCCAAACAGCTCGTGCAGCATAATCCAAGTGTTTTGCAGCCAAACGGTTGCACTGTGGGTCCAAATGTCCAATAGTTACCTCATTATCTCCCATATTTTACTCACTGGCGATGCTCCGGTCGCACACATTTTCATTTCTATTTAAGTCAGGGTTAAGCAGAAGGCCCCCCAGTGATGTTAGAATTAGGGTTAAGGTAAAGGTTGGGTTTATAATTAACGTTTTATGTGAAAATGATGACCACTTATGGCTTTGCAGTCCGGCCAGAAAGCCATAGCCGTTAGACATTTAGCAGACGGGAGACAGTTAATTTCACTCTGAAGACAAACTCCTCATTTTACTGCCCCCATTACTTTCTACTAGCTTATTGACAGACTGGTTACAATCTCCATTTGTCACTGTGCTGTGAATAAAATCAGTTTGGGGAGTATAAAAATATCCAGCAGCATTCGCCCCTGTTTGTTCTAGCATCAGTGACAGACATTTAGTGTGTCTTTCAGGGTTGGAGCCACTGAATGCTTGGTAAAATCCAATTCTCTTCCCGGAGTTGGAGTTGGAGTCTGAATGTCACCCAGCTGTAAGGAAACAGAAAGGGAATTGAATTGAATTCCATGAAATTCCACTTCTAAGAGAGTTTGTCTCGACTCGCTAAACATCATAAATCAAACATTATGAATCAAATAAAAGACAGTTCAACAAATCAAATACATTCAGTCGTAATGTATGCATAACAATTACATGTTCTGCATCAAATACCACCTGAAAGGTCCCTTTAACATTTTATGATATTCAGTATTGAAAATATATAACACTATCTCTAATCTCAGATATTTGGTAAGAAAAAAAAAACAACAACTTGGAATTTCACAGAATTTCACAGAATTAAATTAAACTTCCTGAAATTCCAATTCAATTCCAATTCTGTTTCCTGTAGGATTTTTCAAATTCCAATTCCAATTCCTCCAATCAATTCCAATTGATGAGTTCATTCATGAATTGACCCCACACCCTGATATCTTTGAGTGGACCATGTGTACGATTTGAATGGAGACCAATGAAGGTGTCATGGAAAGTGCTGCTTGGACGTTTCATCGTTTTTGTCCGACTCCTGTGAAGAAACCTAGGAGGCGGTGCTCTTTATGTGTAATTCCCAGCATGCATTACAGACCACCGGGAAAGCTCGCATGGCTCGCACAGCTATTATATTATGTAAAGTGTTAAGCAGAGTAAGATGATCCCATCAGATGTGTCCGCTAAACTGATTGTGTTGTGTTTGATTGGATTGGTGTCCTGGACGGATCATTCTGGAAGGGATTAGAGATGTTCGTGCTGATAACCAGGGGTGGCTGTGATCTCTGTCTCTCTCTCTCTCTCTCTCTCTCTCTGTTTGCTATCTCCATCTCTCTTTTCTCTCTGTCTAGGTCTTTCTATCTGTCACTGTTCTCTCTCTCTCTCTCTCTCTCTCTCTTTCCTCTCTGTCTCCATCTCGTCCTCTTGCAGTCAAGGTCTTTCTGTCTTTGTTTGTTGCTTTCTCTCTCCCTCTCTCGGTCCATTTCTCCCTCTCTTTTTTTCTCGCACACACTCTTTCCAAATGATAAAATATCTCTCAGATCTATCTGCATGCATTCGGTGTCCTTTTCAAGATGAAAGTCAATGAGATTGCACCAAAACGTCTCCCTTTCGACTCCTCTTCAGTGTGATTTTGTCACTTTCGGGCGTTGCTAAAAATTCTGTACCCCCAGAGAAGTATCCCTGTTGTTTACGGTAATACTTCAACTCTCAACACTACTACTGCTAATAGGTAGTAGTACTAACAAAGGTTGTGAGAAGAGTGCTCTTTTACACAAGTAGCCTATGTCTTAGAGCAGGAACAATAGCTTACACAACGCTGGAAGTATTCTGTCATACACTGAAAGACTTCAGAGCCTTTTCATATTTAGAGCAATAGAAGTAACACATCTTCTGGTGGCCATGTTGGAGGTCCTCAGTTCTTGGACAACAGCTGAAACAGAACAGTTGGTTGTGTTTCTAAATGTACAACTTTTCTGTCTTAACAGAATTGAAAGGAAATGGTTCATTTCTGTGACTGGGAACTGATCATCTCACCATTGATCCATCTGACTGATTTTGTGTTTAGATAATGTCGGCTTGTTAGCTAGCTATAGGGTGACCACATTTTCAAACCCCCAAACCGGGACCCTTAAGTGTACCGCACGTTCATGCACGCGCACATGTATGCGCTTATACACGCACCACAGGCGTTTTCATCAGGATGGGGGACAATTATTTCAGCGCTTAGCACACCTAGTGACTGCACCTTTCAACACCATGGACAGCGCCTCAGGAAACGAAAAATTATGTTTTGTCACCAAAAATCCACAAATCCACCTTTATTGATTGACACATACAGACATACACGATAAACATGATAAACGTCTATGTAAGTGCTGAAAACAAGTATAATACTACTATTATTATTATTTTGATTGTGGTGAAAACCGGGACAATTTGGTAGTGAATGTTGAAAACCGGGACATTTTAGTGTTTTACAGATATTTGTCAGGACTCGGGACACCCATCTTGAAACAATCCCAGACAATCCCAGACAAACCGGGACGTCTGGTCACCGTAGCTAGCTAACCATAGTAGGCCTATCTGGTCAGCTAACTGTCACTTGCTTCTTGTAAACACATTGGATTTGCACACTAGCTAACGTATCTAGTAGAACCTAGCATAGGCTATTTACAGTTATTTGGAGTAGAGACTAGGGTGAAAGACAGTTTAATGTTAAATATAAGATATATGTTATATAAGATATATATTTTTCTTTATAGCTGTTTAGATGTGAAATTTATTTAAATATAAAATTGGTCTGAAGCCTTTCAGTGTGCAGTAGAATACTTTCATCATCCTGTGGAATAATAATGACCTGGAGAACAGTTTATATGGAACTGTTCTCCATAAATTTAGCAAGCGACTGTAACTTTAATCCAGAATCTTTAGGGGCTTTCCAGCTTTACACCTCCTTAATCATCACTACTGTCTCTTCCACTTGCTGCAGATAATAAATATGATTTGATATACTTTTGAAAATATGTAAAAAACGAGGACTGCTTGTTTTATCTTATCATTCAAATAATGTCCTTTTGTGAGGCTGTTAAAATGCCTGGCAGGAACAAAAGGAGAAAGACTAGGCACAATCCAAGCCTTTCACATATTTGAAGCCTGATTAAAATAGCCTGCAGTCAAAAGCATAAGTATTGGTACTTTCATGAGATAAAGTTAGCCTTTTTTGTTGTTGACTCATATTGTAAAAGGATTTCACGTCAAGAGATGAGTCTGAGGAGAAAGAACTGCCTGTCAGCTATGGATTAAGGGTCTTTATCGACCACCATGCTAAACCAAGTTAAAACAACAGCAGAAAAGACCAACTCAAGCTTAGTTTCAATATTTAAACTTTTCCCTTCAGATTGTTTTGACACATTAGTCCCACTTTTTACTTGCTGCACTGCTACTACATTGTGACTCACCTCATGAGATATTTGGAAAATCTTACAGTACTAATGCAGGATAGATGCAGGACAGTTACCACTTAAGATACTATTTGAAACACTATGTAAGGTTTTGACCCAATTTAGTGACTTGCTGTGTGTTTAAACATGCTTAGGGAGGTTTATTCCAATTCTGGAGCGTTGACTTGCACTGAGACGCCTGAAAATGTGAGTCTCAGTCGTCTTCCAAGCTAACTGTGGTGCAGTTCATTAGGAGTGAGAATGTAATCTGACCCAGCTACAGGAAATTAACCCAAAATGCAAGGTATTATGGGTATGAGGAGATGGATGTTGACATCTGATAGCCAGCAGTTCCTCCTGCTTGGAAAGCCTAGCAGAACAAACTGCAGTCTGGACTGATGCTCATATTCAGCTGTTTCTTCATGTGTTCTTAACTGGTATGAACACCAGAAGAGACAGACCAGTCCATCATGCTTGCAGCTAAAGTTACAGAGACTGGAATCAGATTTGTTTTGACTCCCCTCGTCACCAAACTCTTCTCTAACCTGCAGGATGACATCTTACCAAAACTCTGTCCAATAAACAAGCTACTTGTTGAGTCATGTAACTGTTGTTTGGTTCGCTTTTAATTGGTCAGTGTGAACCTAAACGGGCCAAATACAAAAATGCAACAAAGTAAACTTTTTCATTATGGTTCGGACCAAAGAAAACCAACTGTAGGTGTGATATAGCAAAAAACCAATGATCAATGAAACCTATGATCGATATGCAAATACTTCTGCTTATATCTGTGTATTGCTGCCCAGGTGTGACTTGCTGTGTCTGAGTGTTGCTATGGGAGGAGAGCAGAGCGGAGAGAGGAGGACAGACCGGCCCACTGAGCAGCAGAGAGCAGAGGAGACTGATGGACGACAGCAGCAGGTGGAAGCACACAGCTCAGCTGCTGCTTCCCAAGGTATACACTGTAATAATGATGATAATATGAATAATTCATTTTTTTTCTATACAGTTAAGAAACAGTTCTAACAAAAACATTATTATTATTGTTAATAAGAATAATTGTTTTTATTATATTTATTTTTATATTATTATTTATGTGTTATTATCATTATCAATTATTTATATTCATATTAATTATTATTTAGAATGATAATAAAAGCTCTTCAACTTTTTTGAAAAAAAACCCTCTAATAATAATTATGAATAATAACAATAAATAATAATAATAATAATAACCACAACAACAATAATAATAATAATAATAAATAATAATAACAATAATAATAATAATACTAATAGATATTAATTTCAGACTCTTAGAAATGTAATGTAATTCACTCTGGATAAATGCCTTAAATGTAAACGTGGTCCTTTGTGAGCTTCAAGTTTCACGACCCTAAGGCTGGGGAATCCATTCACAATCTATTGTAGGCCTATAATTTACAGGAAAAACAAAATAGTTGTCACCTGATCAGGTGACTTTATGAAGATAACAATTATGTCGTCTGTCACCAGCGATGTGTGAGTTTTGCTTCAGGGTGTTCTTCTTGTTTAACTTCTGATCGTACTACAAGTAAACAACGTGAAAACAAAATGTCACTGCACACACAATACACCTTGTGGAAAAGATAATGAGAATCGCTGCATTGTAATCGTTGTTTCTTCTGGTGATGCGTCTTACTCTCGCACAGAGACCCCAGGAGAGCTGCCCCAGTGCCAGATGGGAAACAGGAAGGTGGACGATATGTGCTTCATGATCTCGTGCACCAACTGGTACTGAACTGGAACTGGAACTGGTACAGCTGGTTAATAATGGAAGGGAAGAGGTGAGGGAGGATGTGGAAACCATGTGGGGCAGACGCTGCATTCACAGACCGCAGAAAGCCCAAGACAGACAGAGAGCGCAAAGATGCTGCCGTCATTTAAGTCCCACTGTCCGCATGCTTGTGTTGAAAATCCTGCAATGCTAATGAATAGATGCAGGGCAAGGCGGGGCGATAAATAAATAAATATCATTACTGCAAAAGTTTAAGAACTCCGCTCATTACAACTGTGCATGGAGATGTATGTCTTGCTGCTGCGGTTTGGCTTGAGGTCAGAAAAGCAGACTTTTGGTTTGAGCTTGAGCCAAATCAACCATTTCAAGGGCAATGATTGAAATAAAAACCTGTTTGTTGTTTTCATTTGTGTCTCATTATGTTTCAAGATTGAAATTAATGTGCAGGGTTTCCATGCACACAGCTTGAAAGTAGCTGCGCTTTATGGCACTGCCAAATCAATTCTTGATTTATTTTGTTTTTCCTTTTTTATTAACTTTGGTAAATGGTGATATATCGGTCCATTTAGACCAATGTTACCTCCAAGAATAAAGTGCATGAAACAAAAGAAAGTGAAAGCTGATGTAATGATCCGTTAAAGATATATACTGTACATACCTGGAAACAGTGAGATATGAAAATAAAGGATATAAATATGGTCCAGTTTGTCTCATGAGAACCCAATGAAAGATAAATTGTAATGAAATTGAAATAAAACCAGAAGGGTGTGTGTGTGTGTCTGTGTGTGTGTGGTGGGGTTGGAGGGGGTATATTAGCATCCTTACAGCCTATTTGTCCAGTCGTGTAATACTGAAAACAGCTCAGTGGAATGATGAAAATGAAAAACAAACAAATCCCAAAAAAAACAACAACTTAGAATCGTCTCAAACAGCGATAATGTTGGAAATTGTATTCTTTGAGTTAGTAAATTGTCTTTTATACTTTGAACAGTGAATAGTTTTTCTAGAAATCCAAAGCAAATCAAACAATTAAAAGCAAGTATGTAATGAGCTAAATGGTAAAAATGTTTCTTTGTGATTCAACTATAGTGAAGGCTGGGATCAAAATAAGAGTAACGGGTACAAGACTATGTTTCATTCACTCAATGACCAACATACTTTAGACAATGAAGTTTTCACTTTTATTGATATTTCATTGTTAACAGAACATGGTGTTATTGGTAGATAATTGGCGTGGGACGGTTAAATCAAACCGAACATAGAAAAAAAAAATCATCTCTGTTCCAGTCATGTTACCATTTTAAATAATAAACTCTGTTTCTTTAGAAATAAAACTGCAATTCTAGAATATCTTCTTACTGTAAGTCGTTAACGTAAACATGCCTATCCAGTATAAGCACTGTCATAAAAATGGTATAACATTATGTGCAAAGGATGATGACTTTCATCTTAAATAAAGGAGAGAAATAAAAATACAAAATATTCAAAAGCTTCTGTTGGTCTTCCTATTTACATGAGCTGATATTTGATATCTGACTGGAAAGTACATGATGATTCTATAAAAAAAATCCACAACAAAATGGTGCATCATTTTTGCATGTAAAGAAGTGAGCCAAGGTTGGAATTTTTTTTATTTTTTAATCAACCCACTTAGTCAAAAAACCCAAAACCAAACAAAAAGCATACGGTATATACAGAAAACTTTTCTTTTCATAAGAAAAACAAAATTGAATTGAATCTTTCTTAAAGCTATATCTGATAAAATCTCCCTAGTAGTAGTAGTTGTTGTGGCATTATCCAAAGAACTTCAATATATCTTGTTACTTCAAAAAGTCTGGACGGACTACCTTTGATATGTTTTTATTCACCTATGTATTCTTTTACGAAAAGAGAACGTTAGAAACTAAAGGCAACAACAGGCAAGTCAAAGGGAGACTTAACTATGTGAAGCCTCACACCAAAGTCACAGCAACCTTCGCCAGGGACGGGTCTGTTCTGTCAGAGCAAGAATGTGATAAAGTTTCAGAATTTGTACTGTATGTTCTCTGTTGAGATGCAGTATATTCCCCCAGAGTTGACACTCTTACTCTGCATTCACACCGCTTACAGTCACATCGCAGAGTGGATATTTAGTTACGAAAACATTTCTCAGAGGCAGAGCTGCTCTGGAGACAGAAATGGTCTCACTTGAGTTAAACCTCAGTGGGCGGAGCCAAAGAAACTGTTAGCTAAATTCCAAAGGCAAAGAAGGAACTCTGGTCAAAGTATAAAACTATAGACCGTTTCAATGGAGTTTTTGGTTGGTGGGTAACAACATCACTGTTTCTGGCAAACTTCTGGTCTTAACAATAAACGGTCTTTTTTTATTCATTCCCGACAATGGCGTTCATGATCTTGGAAGGTCAGCCAGCTAGCTAACTAGATAGCTATAGCCTAGTATGGCTAGTTCGAACTTGGATGGTCAGCTAGGCTAACCTAGATATGTTAGTATAGCTGCACTGCATATAGCCAGAAAAGCTGTGGTTCTTTGGCTCCGCACACTGACATTTAACTCAAACCAATAGGAATATTTCTGCCTCCAGAACAGCTTTGCCTTCGAGAAATGTTTGCACAACTAAAAGTCCAATCTGCAGTTGCATCATTGTGTTACTTTTTAGTGGCTGATTGCTAGCTGCCAATGGTGCTACAGCGATAAGTGGGACATTTAGCAATGCTAATGTCATTGGCTGCTGATGGGTGATGCTTCCCAAAGGTTCAGCTGCAGCCAACTTTTCCATGGTAACAAGGAAATGAGGCAACTGTATTGGCTGACATTTCTCTGGTTGTTTGCAGTGTGAATGCACAGTCAGGGTTAGGGGCTATAACATACCAAAGTTGTATTGATTAATGGCATTGATTAATGTGGGCCCTCTAAGTAGCATGAGGTCCTTTATGTAAATGTCACTGTAAATGTTGACAAACACAAGTTATAGAAAGGTATAGATCATTTTTCTGATATGATACCCCATCTCTGGCAAGTGTCACCCTGTTCTCTTTGGGAGTGATGATGTCACATAACTAAGTCTACCTTTAAAGGCAACTCACTGTTGTCCAAAGCCACCAGAACATCACCAAACCTGGGACAAAATGACTCAGTACCCTTAAGCTCTTACTAAGGATCAGCTTCTCTGCTCCTTTTTAATAATTATTAGCAGAGAAAATGCAAAGCTGGTCCCTAATAAAGTAATAACTTCACCATTTTTCATATAGAATTCTTTATTTTTCTGTGATTGATTGATCTTTTCTGCCTGGCACAATGACAACCAATTCGTTGCAATTGGTTGCCAAGTAATTGGTTGCCAAGGAATGCAAAATTAGCAGTGTAAAATGGCGGCAGAGGGGGATGGTGACATCAAGTGAAAGCAAAGGACTGAGTTGTGCCAAGTGAGGATCTGTCCCACCCACCTGGCAGTCCAAGGCAGACAAATCAAACAATCGTAACGTAACTGAAGTACATTTGAATGCCAGTGTATCCCAGGTCTGTATACAATATCCATAAAAGAGGCAAATTTCCAGAGGACCCTTTGCCCTCCGTGACAAGTATAGAAACTGATTGAATAAATAAGTTTTAAACAGAAGAGTGGTGGATAGACACTGTCCACCACGTAGTCTAAAAATCTCATGTACATTTTGTATTTATGTGTGTTCTATAAGCAATATGAATAAGCGACAATGCGATTACTATGTTTTCTTCAAGTACCCTTCTTCCATTTACGTTTCCACAAACAGACATCTGCTGAAATACACCGTACTTTTGTAAACTGCTATTCTTCTGCAAATCTCAGTAAATATATACACAGTTTCAGACTTCTCTACCAGAGCGCTGAAGGGGGGCGGGTGATGGCGGTTATCTCATTAGTACATGTGATTTAAATTCATACTAAGTGAAGAGTTTAGGTAAAATGTGATGGAAAAATACATTTTACCTGCTCACCACCCCCCTTGTTAAATCTCAACAAATCGCCCTCTCTTTATAAAGTACTGCAGTCCACTGTGGCTGAATCAACAAGCCAGTCCAACTCACTGTTTAACTGGAACTACCTCTGCAAAGTGTCCTTCTATATTGTTTCTGCAACCTGATAAGGATGACAAGAGAACAGGATTCATTCGCAGTCAAAGCGATATTGGGAGGAGCGTGACGGTTAAAAAAAGCAAGCAACTGACCAGAAGGTTGCCAGTTTGAATCCCCAAAATCGGGCTGTGAAATAAGCGTGAGGAAATGGATGAGAAGTGCTCTTCCCTCCCTCAACATCTGCCGTTGAAGTGCCCTCGAGCAAGGCACTTAATCCCCAGTCGCACCTGTGCAGCGACTCAGCGGCTTGCAACATAGAAGGATGTGAATGGTAGTTTGATCAGCCTGCTCTTCCGCTACTGTAAGACCTAAGTACCTGATAGAAACACTGACCAGAGTAGTAGTAATATGCCAGTTATTTTCAGTAATAACTACACCTGACCTCTGTCATTTACATTATGAATGAGCACCAAGAAAAACAGTGCTGATGACGGTGAGTGAAATGAATTAGGAGATATTATTATTATTACTATTATATGTGTGGGCGTGTTGAAGAGGGATGACAACCCCTTGTTAGCTTGATTAAATGCATTCCCCTTGGGGAGAATACGTAGAGAAAGCTACACTCTCGCTTCCCATCATCTCTATTGTTAAATTACAAAATAAAAAAATAAAAAACGCTCATTGATGATAAACCTGCAATGCTTCACAACTAGCCTGGAGCTCTACCATTTACAATGTGACCGTCAAGCTGAACATGTACAAGGATTTACTGAGGAGGACCACACAATATTATCTCTACCTTTTTTCCCTATCTTGTCTAAGGCATGTACAAAAGCATAAAATCAGAAAAATTCTTCATCAAAAAAACATTTCATCTGACAAATAAATAAATAGGCTAGATATCTTGATCAGTAGAGCATAATGCTGCTTTTTCACAAAAATTGAGGAAGACAATCAGTGGATTATACCGTATCACAGCAGTATCAAGGATAAACAATCCAGAAATCGAGCATTTCAAAAATCCTTGAAGCTCAGCCAGGGAACGTACCTATTAGTAGACGCTATTATCAAACTCATAAACTCCACATGAATGTTAATTTTGCCCCAAGTAAGCATGCAGGCTAATTCCCATTCCCTGCCCATTTAGACAATCTCATTTTCTAATAATCTGGTCAAATCAACAGTTTCGTGTTCAGTGTTTTGCAACTCTGACCAATTGCTAAGCATAAATTAGTTAATCACCATTGAAGGGTTTCATTCCAAAATTATGTACATCCATTTTGAAAGAAAAACGTTCTTCGTAGTTCATTATTAAATATTTCAAAAACAGAAATGATTACATCCTCAAGAACGAGAGTCCATTTTTCTGTGATAACTTGTAATGACATTTATGCAATCATATTCTAGGAATATGTGTCTTTTTTCCCCAAATATCTCATTTTGGAATGTAACTGTTCAATTTCAGTTTTGATCACATGTATATTTCACCGGAATCAAGCAGCCTCAGCCAGTATATTACACACAAGCTGAGAAAACACAGAGAAAAAGACAAGTTTGGTCCAATAGGCAATTTTGTTTTTTTGGATAGACATTCATGTTTCCACAAACTTACATAACGCTCGATACCAGGCAAAGGCCATATTGTAATATAGGCTTAAAGGTAAGGGACAGAATGTCTTGTTCCGTGTCGGCGTTTGTTGTATACTCTCAGGGACCAAATGTGCGTTTTCCGCTGAGTCAAAATACCGCTGTAAGATACTGAACGAGATCGATTTGTGCTGAATGCTGCGTGTGCTGAATTGCCCTCGACAGCAGCAAGTAATTGTAGGGATATGGGCTGAGAACACATTCAATTACTGCAGGACAGAGCTTGGTGAATAAGGGACAAAGCTGAGGGAATGAGAACAAAGGAGAGAGAGGGAGAGAGAGATGTAGAGAGACAGACATTATGTACCCATTTAACTGTATGGAAAATGAGTTAGTAGCCTTGAGGATGATGTGGAAAGACACACTGTTCGCTATTGCGTTAGCACGCATTTGTGTGCATGCAGATGTGGATATCGTCGCTGTCAGGTGAAAACCTCGTATCTTCAAAATCTTTTCAGGTACTAAGAAAAACAGCCTTGTTTTTAGCTTGATGACAACGCATCTTTTGAAAGGTTGCATAATCTTTTCTCAACCCACAGAGGAGCATGTAATCCACCAACTGAAGTGAAAACACGACAATCACCAAAACTGGAGTTACAAGGTTTTCACACAACAGCAGCAATATATGAGTGTGTATGTGTGTATACCTGTGTGTACACATGCATGTGTAAATGTGTGCGTGTGTGTAGCTAATGATGCCCGCTCTCATAACCAGAGAGTCTCATTAAACGATGACTCAGTCAGGACGCACCCACTCGCCCTACAGCAGCGGTTCCCAACATGGTGTACGGAGTCGCTGAGGGGGGGGGCTCAAAACCCCTGAGGGGGGCCGCATGGCCTCAGAATGAACCGTTATATATGAGTCATATTAGAAAGTGAATGAAATTAAAATGCGTAGCTGATTGCATTTTAGTTTAGTTTTACAGTTAAGAACGCAATCCTGTTAAGACTGCAGAAGAATTATGAGCTCCCCAGTTTTACCAACACTTCAGACGCAGCAATGAATGCAGCTGCAATCTGATGTACATGACATTGACTGAACGTGGACAAGTATTGAATTGCTGCTCGCTTAAAAGCAACCTGGTGTGTTAAGCAAACTGAATACAGATGGCGTATCAATAGAAAATAATGGGATGTTGAACAGAGAGAGAGAGAGAGAGAGAGGGAGAGAGAGAACAGGTAGGGAGGGAGAGCAACACAGATGGACAGAGGAGAATGAAAAGAGAAAGATTAGATGGGAGAGAGCATGAACTGATGGAGAGAGAGACGCTGATAGAGAGACTGGCAGAGACAATTGGTGGGGAGAAGAGAGAGAGAGAGAGAGAGAGCGGGACAGATGGACGGGGAGAAGAACAAGAGGACAGAGAGACGAGACAGAGGGAGGACAGGAGGATTAAAGCGAGGGATGTGGAGGGCGAGTAGCCCCTATTAGAGCTTTGTGAACAGAAGTACTTCATTAAGCCTGGTCGATGTCGCCGTGGCACAGCCGGCATACTAATACAAGCCCATACATATCCTCTGTGCATCCCTCCCTCTCTCTCTGTCTCACTCCCTCTCTCTGTATTCATACACTGGTTTGTTCTGCCTCTCTATCCCTTTGCTTTCTCTCTCTCTCATTCCTCCCTTTTTGCAGTCATCGTGTTTTCCAATTCTTTCACATCTCCCTCTCTCTCCCACTTGCTCTGAGCTCTCTCTATTCCATAGAGCGTGTAGAGAGAGAGAGAGAGAGAGGGAGACAAAAATACAAAGACAAAAATAAAGACAGACAGAGAGAACAAAACAAACGAAGACGAGATCAAAATTAAACAAACTAGTTCAGCTCTCCAGCTGAGAGGAGCTTGTTAAATACGGGCCAACTTGCCGAGGCTGTTAAGACAGAGACGAGGCCGTTGAACTAACATTATTCTACTCTATCTTTATACGCTGATGACTGGCTAATGTACGTCTGCCAAAACCCGTCGGTCCTAGTCGTCCAAATCAAAGCAATTTTTAAGAACGTTTGCACCACAAATGAAAAGCTGTGCCTTGGTGTTTTTGACAGATAATGGCCTGGTTTTTCACCATTTTATCATTTCAAGGTATGAGCTACTGTTCGAAACGTTTCTCAGTAATCCCATCAACGGTTTGATAGTTGAGGGGAGTGAAGCGGTGTAAGTTTACAAAGGTCTGGTCAATAGTGATGAGGATGTTCTTGCTGTGTATGGTGAACTAAGAGAGAAAAAGGTCCTCTTCGACAATTCTACGTCTCCATACTTAAAATAAATTAAACAAAACAAATCAGCGATCCACAAAGAGATCCTTGGTTTTCTTTTGTTATGGCCTTTCTACCTACATTTTAGAAAGTTTGTTATTTTTTTAATCTGTTTCTTTTTCTTTCTTTTTTTTCTCATTTCATCGGACTTAATAGTTGAAGTAGTTCACGTGTACAAGCTGTTTTCAGAACAGACTTGGAGGTGGTGTCTGGCTTAGAGGAGCTTATTCTGCCCGAAACCCTCTTTCTCTTTCTTTTCTTTTCACTGAGAAGGAGGGTCTTGTAATATAAGTCCCAGAAGAAGAATAGTCAAAGTTCAGCATCACTCATATGACCTCATTTCACCCACTTACACAACCGGAGAAGATGTGGTCAGGTGTGCAAGGCTGGAAAATCTGATTGGCAGTTTGACTGTTCCTAGCCAATCAAATCCTCCCAGAGTCTTTTTTGACTGTTCCAGCTGTTGTCGGCCATGTTTGTTTTAAGGGTCCTTGCCATGTGAGGAAAGGGGGGTAAGACAAAATCAGTATTAGCCTTTCCTTCCTGTTTTACACCGAGGTGTTTGTGTCACAAGACAGGCACGAGTCACATGCGCTCACACACACACACACACACACACACACACAGGTCGCTCCTAGTCTGAGCCAACGTCTGCATTTACTCCCACAGAGCATTTTCAGTGTGTGTCCCTACATGTATTTATCGCTAACGTTAGCTAGCGCAATTAGCGTCCTTTAGCATTGCCGTCCCATTGTCCTTCGGTAGCGTTGCTAGCTTTGTCGGCATCAGCCAGCGTCAGGTAGCGTGTCAGCTAGCTAACAATGTCACAACTGCTCGACCCCCTTCAACTCTTGAACCTTGACCTTTGACGTCTTGAGAAAAAACAAATCGTGCCTGTCATACCCACTCCTGTACGGGGTATTTGTAGTAGTGCTGCGTCATGGTGCTCTGCTGCACCCCTTTGTTTTTAAACTGAAAAATCGTGTACACCAGGACCAGGATGCAGAGCGACAGAATGCAGGGGATCACCACGGCGATGGCGTTGACCGTCGCCGGGACGTCGTTGATGGTCACCATGATGTCCACGTCGTCGAGCGGCAGCTGGCGGTCGCCGCGGTTGCCGTTGCCGCCGGAGCGCTCCATGTCGGACTGGTCGCAGCCCATCCAGTCGCGCAGGATGGACTTGGGGTATCCGGGTTCCACCGTCAGCTTCTGGTTGTCGAACTTCCAGTACTCCTTCCCCTTGTAGAAGTAGGTGTAGTCTAAGGATGGGAGGATGGAGTAGAAGGTGGGGAAGAAGGGGTGGGATGTGAGAGAAAGAGGGGAGGAGGAGGGTTGGGGTTGTGTGGAGAGACATGGAGAAATGAGAGAGTAAATATTGAAATTATTCCATACAAACATGAAAAACATTTGCTAATAATACAGATCAAATCTGTCACACCATTCATTCTTTAAGGTATTAATTTTCCTGAGCACAGGAGTTACACTATATTGAATGTCCATTTTCAAAATTGTTAACCCCATGGTGACCATCAAATAGAAACCAAACTACTACATTTCCATATTATCAGTATCCCATATGGAAAACCTTGTATCTCAAATTTTGTTATTTGTCCTGTAAGTTGGCATTGTTGCCCTTTTTGACTCTCAGGAGTCAAACTATTGGAGAAGCCTTGTAAAATGTCAAAAATGTATGAACACCAATAGGAAACTCACTTTTTTTTTCTCAATTAATCAAGAGATGGTATGAAGCTACATGCATGACAGTGACAATAATGAATACCATGCTTCATTCCCTAAGCATAAATTGAGAACATTTGTAATTTTTCAAGCATTTTTTTTCAATAGTCTAAACACAGCTCTATTTCTAAAATCCTGCAAAACGAATCACAATATTTCCCTCTCATCCTGCAGAAATCTTGTACCTAGAGTTTGAAATTTACAGCTGAAATTCCCTCTCATGTACAGAAAAATGTTCTTGAACATTGCACCAAAGCCCAAACCATCAGAAAAGGGCCGTAAAACATCAAAACTGCCGGGGTGTCAACAGCAAACTCCACCGATTTTTCTCAATTCCTCAAAAGTTGACATTCAGGAGGCTTTATGCACGACACTGACAAATACCACGCTTCACTCTCTAAGCGTATACGCTCTCTGAAACTCAAAAACATCCATCTTCAATATCCTCGACTGTACACCCTCTGCCTCGGCCCTGGCATATCTCTGTGGCGTAGGATCTCATTAGAGGCAATAACATTTCTAGTGTGACACAGTGGATATAGGCAGCTACAGTGTTTTGGTCCCAGCAGTGCTTGTTTTTATTGAAGGGCAATATTATGTAATGCCTAGGAGACATAGACACTGTAGCCGGGAGACAGATGGGACTGGACGAGAGAGAGAGAGAGAGAGAGAGAGAGAGAGGGAGAGAGAATGAGAGAGAGAGAGAGAGAGAGAGAGAGACAGGGAGAGGGAGAGAGAGAGAGAGAGAGAGAGAGAGAGAGAGAGAGAGAGAGCAGTAAATGGATACCCCACCTCAGCAATAACATGCAGGCTCAAACACTCACACAAACACACACACACACTCTCGCACATACAGATAGATACACACACAAGCCAACATCTATTTATATTAAGTATGTATTGGGCCGATATTTTTTTATTAAATATCACATATCGGCCAGTCATATCGTGTACTGCAGGTTCCTCTCTGACCACAGCTAGCCTACATAAAAAACAGCCAGTAAAACCTGCAATGAAACGTTATTGTCTTTGCACATTTTATTCATTCTCATTAATTGTTCAATTATGTTTCGTCTATGATTTCTCCTTTAATGTATCCCAGTACTCCCCTTCCATTGCATAGGTGCGGTGGGTCAGCCTGCCTTCAAGAGCTGCTAACTGTAAAAGAAGGTAATTATCCTGGGTTTCAGTGGAGAGTTTTAGTGTCCCATGATGGTCTCAGTGCTGTTTCAGAGGCTTTTAAACCCTGAAGAGAATACAATTCTAAGTGAAACACTAAAAATCTGTCTTATTTGGAATTATTTGGGCATGAAAATGGTCAAATTTAAACACGGTATTGGCTTTCAAAAATCCATATTGGTGTGCGTGCGCAAACACACACACACACACACACACACACACACACACACACACACACACACACACACACAAAGCACACCAGTAGAAGACCCCCAGAAGGTTTCTTCTGATTGATGAAGTCTACTTTTTCTGTCTGCTCCATCACCTCTCGACTCTCCACAGGAAACAAACACACACACACACATAAACACACACATAAACCCCCACACACACACACGCGCACACACACACACTCGTCTGCTGCCTCCAAACTCCCTGTAGGACAGCTTCTGATCCAACACCAAGAAGCCACGCCCGACTGCCCATGTCACCACCTCTGATCTTACACACACACACACACACACACACACACACACACACACACACAAAGACAGAACTCTGCCTCTGGTGTTCTCGCCTCCCTCAGTGGCAGCCACAGGGTTATGGGGTCGCAACTCGACAAGCAGAAGTGATGATGGGCAGTTTCCTTCTAGGAGGCTGTGTGTGTGTGTGTGTATGTGTGTCTGTGGCATTTTGCTTGTGGCATTTTATGCTGCTGTAGCATAAACACAGGGCTAAGGGAGAAATAAGTCAATGTGAATGAATTGAATTAGCAACAGAGTGACTGGCTGACTGACTGTCTGGAGGACTGGCCGGTTCGCTGAATGGCTGAAAAGCTAACTGAATGCTAACAGACTGGTTAGGAGGCTGACTGACTGACCGACTGACTGGCTGACTGACTGACTGACTCACTGACTGACTAGCTGACTGACTGACTGACTGACTTACTCACTGTCTGGCTGACTGACTGACTGACTGGCTGACTGACTGACTGACTGAATGACTGACTGACTGACTTACTGACTGGCTGACTGACTGACTGACTGACTGACTGACTGAATGACTGACTGACTTACTGACTGGCTGACTGACTGACTGACTGACTGACTGACTTACTCACTGTCTGGCTGGCTGACTGACTGACTGGCTGACTGACTGATTGACTGACTGAATGACTGACTGACTTACTCACTGACTGACTGACTTACTCACTGACTGACTGACTGACTGCCTGACTGACTGAATGACTTACTCACTGACTGACTGACTGACTGAATGACTTACCCACTGACTGACTGACTGACTGACTAGCTGTGTAACCACCTGGTTAATTGGCTGGCAGGCTCAGTACTGTCGCCCAGCGAAAAATGTTCAAATACATTTACAATTACAGCCTCTAATCTTTTCCTTCACTAATTATGCAGTAATACTATATCACAGGTTTTAATTTCATTGTGAGAGTAGGTGTCACGCTTTTCTAATGGTGTGTATATATATATAGCTCATAAATAACCTCTTAAATACCTAAGAGGTTGTTCTTTACAGAGATTGTGGGTTTGACACCCACAGCTACAGACAGGATGCCCCAACCAATGTTAAGGCTTTTATAACACGGCTACCAATGCCCGCATACTCTCTGAGAGGTCTTCTTCAAAGCAGTGTACATACACAAGAATAAAGCAAAAGGGCAAGAAAAAAATTGAATATAGCAAAAGTAAAAATTAGGCAAGAACGATCACTAACTACCTGAGGAGTTTGCTTCGCAACCGATCCTATGTTTGATCACAGCCCTGCTTTAAGGGAATTATCAGCATGGTTGGAACACATCTTTGTTGTTTTTTGAATTATATATGTCACTGAGATGATGTGATGTTTTATCCTGAAGGGAAAATGTGCCGAAACGTTGATTCATAATACAAAATAAAACGCATCGGAGTTACGAGTGTGCGGCTTCCCCCTTCTTCTGAAACGCATCTTTGAGCAGTCAGATGACTTCCATCCACTGTTTAATGAATGAAAATAATCAATAACCAGATCATACAAATCAGTGGTTCTCAACGTGGGGTCCGGGGACCACCAGGGGTCCTTGAGGGGGTTCCAGTGGGTCCCCAGCAAATTGATGAATTGTTAAACTTCACCATTATTTCATTTACAAGATGTTAACACAATTAGAGAATGTAGAAGAATGACTGTTTTGATCATAGTTTCTCTGTTATCTCTCTACCTACAATTCTGCACAACATCATATCAAACAATATAAATATTCTCAGATTTGGATCCAAGAGACAAATGGGTCCATGGCTCTAATGTGGACTTAAGTAGGGGTCGATGATATGAAAACAGTTCAGAATCACTGAAATAAATGCTGACTACTCACATCCCTCCCTACTGATGAAGGCCCCCTGCGGTGCGTCCGGTATTCCCTTCCACACGGTGATGGGTTTGGGGTAACCCGGGTCGGCCGTTCGCTTCTCCTCGTTGTAGCGCCAGTACTGGTCGCCTTTGAAGAAGTAGGTTTTCCCGACCGGCTCCCAGCGCAGCGCCGTGTCGATGCCGTCTTTGGGGAGGCAGCTGCCCAGCTCCACCAGGCTGTGAGGGTAACCCGGCTCGGCCGTGACTTCCTTAAACACCCAGTACTTATCGCCTGGAAGAGGGGAGGAGACATGAGTTGGTACTTTAGTCATAAGAAAACATTTTTAGTATTATTACCACAAGTTTGTCAAGTTCTACTAGGCTTGTGGAAACCTTAAACACCCAGTATTTATCACTATGATTCGACTGATATGGGTTTTTGAAAGCCAAACCAAAGCAGATATTTTTGGACTGAAGGCACCGATAGCCGATTTTGTGCTGATATTCGATATCTTTAAATTTGAACACTTCCAAGTCAACAAATTACAAGGATTCAGTGTTTCGCCCAGAATTCTTGTCAGGGTGGAAAAGCCTCTGCATGATTGGAGTGAATTAAAGCCGACTTTAGAAACTCCAGCTGTAAACACCAAGTGCTGTGGTAGCACAGAGTTGTTGTAACTAAGAGAACTGCTGAACAAAATATTTAATTCATGTGTTGACTTAGTCACTACAGATAGAAAATCACTCAGCTACTTCCTGGTATGTGGATGTGCTTGTGACTTCTACCGTACTGCCTGGTGTACGAGCGCACACTGTATTTCCCTCATGCAGGGCTCTTAGGACTCTGCACCACCTAAATCATGCATACTGTATTTCCCCTAAGTACTGTGCATAACAAAAAGCATTACAAATGAATGAACTCATAAATGAACGCACGCACAGAGCCTCGCTCTTGTCGAGGTGCTCTAGCAATTATCCAACTTGCTGTTGCAGCCAAAGACATCCTTCCTATCACTTACATTTTAAGTTGAACTGATTTCTTGACCCTGCAAACAGAGCTGCAGGATTTGGAATCAAGTCTCTATCTCCATTAGTTTTATAGTTATGGCTAAAAAGCGTTAATCGTCAAATGGCGGTAACCCCAGATCCGGACCACCGTCTAATCAACTGTTCTTTGCCCCAAGGGCTATATGTCTGCCAATTTTTAAGGAAATCCATTCATAAGTTTTTGAGATATCCTGCTGACAAACAAACGGATACAAATATAACCTCCTTGGCAGATGTACAAAAAGCCAAAACATAATCTTAAAAAACACAAACAAACGAAAAAGAAACAAATTCCTATCACTTGAAACCTGGAAGATGAGGACAGGAAATCATTAACAGGTACCAACCAGGTGGCTAAATGATTGTACAACACGATAACAGCTTTCTACTACACTGTGAAAGCTGCTACTCTGCTGTGAAGACGGCACAGCTCCTTGGTAACTTCTTTAATTATCCTGTGATTATCACTCGGAAGAAACATGTGGGAAAGATGAACACAAAAGAGAGATTAATACAGGTGGCTGTACGCCGTAGTACTGCCCTATAAAAGCTTTCTATTAGGCTATTAAATTAGCCTGACTTGGCATCGACTCCTTTAAATACCCCGTACTTATCACCTGGAGGAAACATATGGGAACAATGAATACAAGAAAGATTAATACAAGTGGTTAAATCATAGTACTGCCCTCTTCAGACTCTACACTAATAGCTTCCCAGCAGCCTGGATCTGCAGTACCCTCTTTAAACAACGGGCGCTTTTCACCGGGAAGAAACGGAGAGGGAAGCGTTCCCTTCAGCGCACGCTTTTATCTAAAGCACCTTACAGAGCCATGGGTGCATGCATTTTCAGCCTGGGTGGCTCCAGGGGAAATCAAACCCCTGGAAGTCTTAGTGCCACGCTCCACCCATTCAGCTACATGAGGAGTCAAACCCGTTACTGCTGTTTAGCCACAGAGATAAGAAAGGGAATCAAATCCATAGCCATGGTAGTGGTAGTGTGATACTCTACCCGTTGAGTGGGAGATGAGTAAAGGGTTAATAACAATGGAAAGGAAACAGAGGAGTGAACCTGAGTTTGGGTTTAGCTCTATTAACAGGGGTTGACCCAGTCTACCAGACCCGCAAGGCTTAAAGCTGCACTAGGTGACTTTGCAGGTTGGCGGCCCCAAATGGCAGCAAAAGGTAAAAATTTGCACTACAATACTACAATACTACAATATACCTAGAAATCCTGTAACATGTCATCATTCTAAAAAGGCTATACCTATAAAAATTAGTTTTAAGGCGGTGCTTAAAGCAATTCAGCTGATCTGTCACTTCCCGCAAGTGCAGAAGATTTCCTGCCAGTGATCACACCCGAACCAGAATTTAGGTAAATCTGGCAGATCTACAGGATCTCAGTTTGGGTGGATGGGACGTGCTTCTCTGTTGCAGCTCCTCTTTGTGATTTAGGTAGGAAACTATTTTTCCATAAAAATCTTGCCTATCGTGCAGCTTTAAACTAGATGGCACCCAGTAGAGTGTGTTGGGTTTTCACCAAAAGTTAATAATTTCTTCCCTGCCCCATGGAAATGTTGAATGTTGTATAATGCAGGGTTTGCCTCTTCTTCTGTCTGCTGACAGCCACACAGAGGTTGATGGAGTTACGTGAATCTGTTCTACTACTATTACTATGTCGACTACTATTACTATTATTCTTGTTATTATTATTATTATTCTTATACAGTTTAGTGACAAGCCACACCCCCCCTTTGTCCAATTGGTGTCAGAAATCCATCACTTCTTTCTTGTCCCATGTCCAACCTTTCCACAGTTCTAAGTTTTGTGCAAATCCATTCATAACTTTTTGAGATATCCTGCTAACAGACAAACAGATGGAGGAGGTAATCAATCAAATCAATCAAATATGTAAATCTAAATCTAGATTCCAAGATCCACATTCATAGTATAAGAAGAGAAAAACTGTAATAGCACATCATCCATTTGTACTCTCTCTCTCCAGTCCTATTGCACTTCCCAATAGAAAAGCGCTAGTGTATTCCCCTAATAAAATAAAATAAAATAAAATGAAAAAAACAAAGTTAAAAGTACCCTCTCTGCCAGCCTAACCATGGCTGACGTGCCTTATGGCTTCTGGATTTCTGGGTAGACGCTGTCAGAGCTGAGCAGTTACTTCTTTCTACCAGCTTCCCATAATCCATGAGGTAAAAATAGAGATTTTAAAATGAAGCACTCTGAACTTGTGAAGCGACTGAAAGTGCAGTTCTGCTTCGTCCAAACGCCACGTGAGCTTACTGAGGACGCTGTTACCTGGGAACAAAACACACACACACTGGATTTCATTGGATGGACAAACGACAAATCCTCATTCTTATTCTGTGTGTGTGTGTGTGTGAGAGAGAGAGAGAGAGAGAGTGTATCCTGTGCACACGTGTCTCTGTGCTAGTCCAAATGTGTGTGTGTCAGAGTGTGAGTCATTGTGTGTCTGTGTATGTCAAAGTGTGTGTGTATTGTGTCACAGCCTGGTTGAGCTGTGTCATTGTGTGTCCGTGTGTGTGTGTCAGTGTGTACGTGTGTGTGTGTGTGTGTGTGTGTGTGTGTGTGACAGCAGCTGAGAGCTCTGAGAGAGCAAAGCTATTAATATCTGCTCCTGGCTGGCCGCGATAGCAGGACACTCAGTTAGGAGATGTGTGTGTGTGTGTGTGTGTGTGTCTGTGCGTACGTGTGTGTGTGTGTGTCAATGTGAGAGAGCGAGAGAGAGAGAGAGAGAGAGAGAGAGAGAGAGAGAGAGAGAGAGAGAGAGAGAGAGAGAGAGAGAGAGATGAGTGACTCCACCGTCAGCAGACAGGGGATGAGGGAGGTTTCATACATGGGCTGAAATTCTATTACTTTAGGCTGGCTAGCCCTCCCTGCCATGCTATTCTCTATTTCACACTTTATTAAATACATTTTCAGGAGGAGGAGGGAAAGTAGAGAGCAGGACAGAGTCTAATAACACTGGAGCAGATGGTAGACGGGGATTTGAACACTGCTCCACGATTTGGCAAAGTTTTTCCATTGACTATTGTGACCGAAAACGGCTGATTTTGCAGCGGCTTTCCTCAGAGAACTGCAGCGCTGCAAAACCGATGCATTTATTTGTGAGAAATGTGCAAGGATGGACAAAAAAAAAATCATAACTAAAGCACAAATATGGGACGATTTGCTTGTTAAAGGGGCATTAAGTAATTTATGACTTTTATCAACCGAAGCGATTACAACAACATTGACATGTTTCTCGCACAGCTTATGGAAGATTGTAATAGACAGAAATATAAAAGTCAGATTTTCACAATTGAATGAGTAAGCTAGCTAATTAGAGCAGAGATCCAACAGAAATGTCTAGTGGAGAGGTAATACATCACCATGTAAAGTAATACTGCATTGTCATCTGTATTTTGGCTCATCAACCCCGTCAAACCTCCGCAGATATATTATGGTTATTTTGTGCTAGGGGACAGTAAAAATCTTACTTAAAATCTTACTCAATCTTACTTTAGTGCTTTCATGGGTTGGGTTAGCAAAGTTGTGGTGATTTGTTTTTCTTGTGTTCCCTGGGGATGAGAGGAATTTCATGCAAAAAAATACAGTGAAAATTTCAACCTTTTGCTCTTCTTGCAGTGAATTAAAAAATTTGTGGTGAAATTTTTTTTGGATTGCATTATTACAAATCCTGAATTTTATCTATGGGTTCAGAAAATGGGCTGAAAACTTACAGCTGGTCCTACATGAATAATTAATATTTTCATGAGCCTGGGTCCCAAACTGAATAGGAAAGAAGGAGAAAATTTTGGGTCTCCACTGACTTGAGTAACAATGTTTTTCTGAGCCTGGGTCTCTGTTACACATGAGGAATTTCACGTGGAAAATGTATGGTGGCAGTCAACATTGCAGCTTTTTTCAATATTACAAGGAATCGTGCATTTTGCAATAAAGGGCTAGTGATCACAAAATCATAAATTCCTGGACAGAGTCATGTAAACCACAATATAGGAGCAAAAAAAAGATAATTATGCTTTCATGAGGCTGGCTCTCTGGGTTAAATACTGAATTTCTACAGCTATGAGCAGTAAAGACAGATGATATTTATTCATTATTGTAGCTTTTTTCTCACTGCTATTAGTCTCTCTTAATGTTTTTTAACATCAAGTTATCTTTTTCTTAGAACTGTAAACCAGTAAGAACTGATAGCTTTGTAATGCAAACAGACATAAAGAGAGACTGGTATTATCACTGGACACCTCGACAATATGAGTGTTTATCTAGATTCAGAAGAATTGTATTCTGTCTTGCTGGAGGAATATGAGTGTTGAGATTAGCCTGAAACCGATCTTTAATTTCCATTTTGCTTTGTTGAGGAAATTTCAAAAGCAGGTTCAGGGGCTGGTTCCAGGCAAGACTGTGATACTGTGCTACTTTGAAGAAATGTTGAATAGTGCAAACAGAGCCAAATGGCGCAGGCTTTTCATTTTCTTCCGTACCTTTGAAGAAAACAAATTTGCCGTCGGATCTCTCGTAGGCGGCGTCGATGCGCGGCGGCAGGCCCTTCCAGAACTGGTCGATCTGCATGGGGTAGCCCTCCTGCACCTTGTTGTTCCGCAGACGCCAAAACCATCGGTCCTGCGACACACGGAGAGTCACAAGTTGAAATACAGAATCACATAAATCTGCAAAAGATTTTGAACTACAGCTAACTATGTGTGGGTAGCCTCCCTGTGCTGGCCACCCACGCGTTTTTAGAAGTGACAAGTTCAAACAAGAGTCAAGATGAGAGTTAGAGAATCATTATATGATTTGGTATATTAGAGAAAAGAGTTTTTAAGTGTCTGAATCACAGAGGTGTCACATGATCCAGTGGGCTGAAGGCTGCAGTCACACTGCAGCTGAAAGTGTCCCAATTCTGATTATTTCCCCACACATGTGACACAGATCTGGTGTTTTCTAATGAGTGTGAACAGCAAAAAGCTGCATGAAGTTGCTTTTTTAAAATTCCGATCTGGTTCACGTGGCTATGTGGAACAATATTGGATCCCGGGGTATGCGACCTACATGCGATAAGTATTTGAACGCTTAAATCAGAATTTGTCAGCGTTACCATGACAATAAGTAAATCTTACATCATTCACCTGAGACACAACAATGGAAAGAAAACCAAATAGTGACTTGATTGGTATTTGGGGAGACGCCTCGATTCAGTCAAAACTCAAAAGACACCCGAACAGAGACGCAAAAACAGATGTGACATGTTTTGTAACTGTTACTCTGCTCTGGTATCAGATATGGGTCACATCCTAGAATAGATATCAACAGATATTCAGAGATATGCAGAATCAGATGAAGTCAGACTGCTGAGAATCATAGTAAACTGAGTGTACAAAAATATAAGGACCAACTTCTGTTCCCATGAAACAGACAGGTGAATCCAGCTGAAAGCTTGCTGATTTCACAGATGAAATCCACTTCACTCATGGAGCGATGTAGACGATGAAGATGAAGGAGAGGGTTTAAATAAGCCTTCACACCATTTCAACATGGATTGTGCATAAGGTGTTCATAATACCCAGTGCTCTCATATGTCAATGAGAGTCGAAATAATAATCAGAATGAGGCCGTAACAGTACAGAATCAGTCAAGAGTGTCAACAAGCGTCAAACCAGAATAAAAGAAAAACATGGTGCGTCTCATTATATATAAACTTCAGAAAAACCTTGTCAAGTGCAAGCAGTGTAGTAACAAAGCGAACGCTTGCTCAGCTATTCATTATTTATGTCACTGAACTTCCAAACAGTTATCTGTGTGATTATTCTTCTTCCCTTCTTGTTGCCAAAAGGGATAATTAGTCAGTTGGGCTATAGTTTGAAAGATACAAAATGTGCTTTTGTTTCTGAACGGCTGCAGTTTCAAGTGAACAAACTGTGACATTGAACCAGTGTTATGAAACATTGGAGCTTTCTCTGGTTGTTGTCAGCTCCACTTGGTTTGGCTGCGGGAAAGTGTGAAAGCAGCGTGTCACGACAAAGACTTACAGTAATCAAAAGCAAAGTTTCAGGTATTGATCCTGATTGGTGTGAGAAGTGACACATTGGAATTTTTATATTTTGATGATATTTGGAGTGACATCATGCACACACCAAGTCACGTTGTACAAGAGAAGAGAAGAGAAGAGGAGGAGAGAAGAGAACAGGAGTAGACAAGAGGAGAGAAGACAAAGTAAGGTAAGAAGTAAGAAGTGAGGTGACGCGAGGTACAGAGAGGACAAAAGGGGAGGGGAAGACAAGAGAAATGAGGTAGAGAAGAGAAGAAGAGGAGAAGCAGAGGAGAGAAGACAAAGTAAGAGGAGTGAGGAGACGTGAGGTAAAGAGAGGACAAAAGGGGAGGGGGAGGCAAGAGGAATGAGGTAGAGAAGAGAAGAAGAGGAGAGAAGAGAAGATAATAAGAGGAGAGGAGAGAAGAGGAGAGGAGGAGAGAAAAGAGAAGAAGAAGAGAAGCAGGGGAGAGAAGAGGAGGGAAGACAAAGTAAGAGAAGTGAGGAGACGTGAGGTAAAGAGAGGACAAAAGGGGAGGGGGAGGCAAGAGGAATGAGGTAGAGAAGAGAAGAAGAGGAGAGAAGAGAATAAGACGAGAGGAGAGGAGAGGAGGAGAGAAAAGAGAAGAAGAAGAAGAGAAGCAGAGGAGAGAAGAGGAGAGAAGAGAAGAAGAGAAGAGGAGGAGAGAAGAGAAGACAAAGTAAGGTAAGAAGTAAGAAGTGAGGTGACGCGAGGTACAGAGAGGACAAAAGGGGAGGGGAAGACAAGAGAAATGAGGTAGAGAAGAGAAGAGAAGAGATGAAGAGAGGAGAGAAGCGAAGAGGAGAGGAGAGAAAAGAGGGTTAGGGTTAGCAGAGGAGAGAAGAGGAGAGAAGACAAAGTAAGAGGCGTGAGGTGAGGCGAGGTAAGGAGAGGAAGAAGGGAGGGGAAGACAAGAGGAGCGAGGTGGCGTTGAGGAGGCGTAAGTGGAGAATGTAAAGAATGTAAAGAAAAAATAAGAGAGGAGTGAAGTGAGGCGACGTGAAGGAAAGAGAGGACAAAAGGGGAGGGGACAAGAGGACAGGAGGAGTGAGGTGAACAGAGGAGACGAAGGGAGGCGAAGAATAGAGAAGAGGAGAGACGAGACGAAGGCAATCAATCTAATACTAAGTAAAGGAAGAGAAGAAGAGGAGAGAGGAGATGTGAGGACAGAATAACAATGGAGAAAATAAAGGGAAATGGGAGAAGAGAGCAGGAGAGAGCAGGATAGGAGGAGGAGGAGGAGGAGGAGGACTGGAGATGGGAAGAGGAGAGGAGACAAGAGGAGGAGTGAAGGGTGGAGAGGAAAGGAAAGGAGACGAGGGAGGAGGAGGAGGAGAAGAGGGAGAGCATCAATCTTAGCTCATTATCATTTGGCTCCGGTGAATCTAGGACACAGCCAAGCATAGTCCCCAATGACTGATACACACACACACACACACATGCACACACACATGCACGCACACACACACACACACACACACACTCCCAAACAGGTGCAGGCGCACACACAGACACGTGAACACCTATTCTCAAACTCACAGAAAGGCACACACACACGTACACACACACACGCGCTCGCACACACACACACACACACACACAAACACTCCATCTCAAATGATGAAACATCATCCACTGGCTACTAATGCTTTTCTGTCTGAACCGAAACAGAAAAAAAAGAAAAAAAAAAAGAAAAGAAAATCGATGCTTCACATCTAGTGAAGAAACCATGAGTGTTTCTCACCGAGGAAACATCCCATAATGAGTGTCTCCTTTCAAACGCCCACTGGCTCTCGATGCTCTTTATGTCCTAGCATGCCCCCGCTCTCAGGTTAAAGCCTTCCACCTCCGAACTGTTCGCTTTTAAGGAATCGAGAAAAATTTGCCTTGTGTTTTTTTTTTTTTTTTTTTTTTTTTTTGTTCTGATTGATGATGATGCGTTTCTGAAGCTGCGGAAAAGCTTTCATGGGTCGTTTAGGGTCATGATTAAAAATTACGAGTAAGAGACTGTGTGAACATTCATTCGAGGTGACATACAGGCGGAGCAGAAGTCCAACATTTTACTCCATGCTTGCTGCACCGCTGAGGATTTTTTGTTCCCTTTTCAGCCATCAGTAGGTGCAAAGAATGAGTCATAGTTTGAAAGATGAGTTTTGTGGCACGATACGCCTGAACATAACTTAGTGGCTCAGGTTGGAGCCGTGTCTCCTGTTTTGCATGTTAATAAACTTAACGACGACGCTACCTTGGCTTCGAAAGTTGAAGATAAAAGCTTTCCATCTGACATCACCGATATATAGTGTGTCTGCACTATAGCACCAGGAAGGAAAAATCCACCCTAAAACGCTTTAACACCGTCAAAAACAGCTATTGGTGATGCGCCTTGTATTTCTGGGACTATTTTGTTGTTTGGGGGTGTATTTTTCTTATTTACAAGGATAACTGCCCAAACGTAGATGATGTGGCAATACTTCAGGATATTCCAAGAACAGCTACAATGGAGTTTGATAGGAGAAAATGTTTCAGCAATCTAAAACATCAGCGCTAAATGTCAGGTTTTGGTGTCAGTCCCTCAGAATCAAAAGAGCGAGGGCTTCTTTCTAGAGCCGCCATTTTGCACCGAGAGACGTTCAACAATCATACAGGGAGAAATACATCTTAGAAAGATGGAAGAGAGACCAATTTCTCCACCCGCAGGAGCAGGAGAGAGAGACCAGAATGCAATGCAGCCACGAGAGAAGTTGTGTTTTTAAGGGGCACTGCTCTCGCTTTTTCTCGACTCGAAAAGTTTCTCGCCCTCTTGGACTTACAACAACGCTATCGCTGTCTCCACCTGCACATGCTGAACGCAACAAGTTCAAAGCGGAAAGTGAGAGGAAAGATGAGAGAGAGAGAGAGAGAGAGAGAGAGAGAGAGAGAGAGAGAGAGAGAGACACGACATGTGACAAAGCTCCCAAGCCAGATTCGAACCCGGGATGTCGGGATTACACGGCACACACCTCCGGGACGCTCCTGAAATACACTGCTGTCATCACTTATTCCTCCTCTGTGTGCTCTGAAATGCACAGCGACATGCTAAGCGAGTAACGGCCCAGTTTCAAAGAGCTGATCCGCCCAAAATGTATATATATGCATAGTATACCTGCGCTTAAAATATCTGTAACTACACCTGACTTACTGTGAGCTGTAGCAGCTGCTTGTTCCTCCCCGGTTTAAGTACTGTACACTCCAGTATAACGTTCCTCACAGTTACAGCAGCAATCACTGGATGTTGACATTTGAGAAAACCTCCAAGTTAAAATGACTAACTGCTTCCGTTGTCGTGGCATTTTCTTGCATTTTATGAAGGCCTACATTACATTATATGCAGCATTTTAAACCGTGCTATAGTGATGAGTATTTGTGCATGTAGTGTGGGACAACACACATCTGTGTTACTTTTCCACACATATTTAAAAACACTATGTTAACACAAACTGACCTCTCTGACATCCTTTTTCAGCCCAAATAAAGGATTCTGGATCCCACCGTCTTTCAGTTTAACGTGTAAATGAATAGTGCTTTAGCTACATCCAACGCCAATATTGACTACTGTTACTTTTGAGGAAACATTTTGTGGCTTTTTTAAAATTCAGTAAATATGTAATACATGTCATATGTCATTTCTACTTCACTATTTGGAACTTTAAGGACAGAAAGATCCAAAACGGGATACAAAACCCCCTTCCTTCTCACCTTAGGCGGAAATAGATAGTATCCGAAAAGCCCCGAAATGAAGACAACCCTAGAGAGGACCACTGACTGACGTGTTGTTATTAACCGGTGTTATGTCAAATTAGTAGTGCAATGGAGTAGAATACTAGAGGGGCTAGGGCTAAAGACAGGACAGTTTCCTGTGTCAAAGGAACATAAATCTGGAAACAAATGAAGGGTTTCATTCCAAAACGCTATATATCCATTTTGGAAAAATTGTGCTACCTGAAATTCATCAGGAAATATTTGAAAAACATAAATGATTCAATACTAACACATAACGTCATGTCATGCCGGCAGTCAATATGGGAGAGTGGGTGTCATGTTTTTAAAATGGTGTAGAAGTCATTTTGGAACAAAACTCTAACAAATGCTTTATCAGGCTATTCACTTTTACCTCTAACATTACTGAGTCCTTCACCGTCTCTCAGGTGTCTCTCCTTTTCTTTTCCGGTTGTTATTTATTTAGACATTATTTGCGCACAACCAATTCTCCACCGGACCTCAATGATGGTTGCTGGTTGCTAGGAGATTTGTGACGCAACTACAAAGCCTGTCTGTCTGTCATGTTGAGAGAGACAGACAGAAACATAAACTGGCTGTCAGAGAGAGTCCGACAGGGAGAAACAGAGTGAGACGAACAGACGGGCAGACAGACAGACAGGCAGGCAGCTATACAGGCAAAGAGATAGATAGACAGGTAGATAGGAAGACAAAAAAACAACAGACAGAGAGTCAGACAGACAGAGAGGAAGGCAGATAGACAGACAGACAGACAGTCAGACAGACAGAGAGGAAGGCAGATAGACAGACAGACAAACAGACAGACAGAGAGAGAGAGACAGAGAGACAGACAGACAGAGAGAGAGAGAGAGAGAGAGAGAGAGAGAGACAGAGAGACAGATAGACAGACAGACAGAGAGATAGACAATCAGACAGACAGGCAGACAGACCGTTCTGTGACCTTTTCTACCATTCAGTTTAAAGATCAGAGACATCAAAATGGATTTTTCTCCTTTCTCTCCTCTCTGTTCCTCTGTGTGTAACTCTCTCTCTCTCCCTCTCTCCCTCACACACACACACACAGGCGCACACACCCCTCTACACTTCTCACATTTCAAAGACTGGAGTGTCTCTTCTTTCTCTGTTTGACGTACACACAGGCTGGCAGCAGTCCATTTTGATCTGTTAAAAGGCAACTGTAACGTTTCTTTTTCCAAGCATGCACAGGGGAAAGTGTGCACGTTTCTGTATGTATGCTGTGTGTGTGTGTAATTCTATGTAGTAGTTTGTTTCCTGGGACCAATAATCATACCCAACATATGTCATTAGGTAGATGCTTTTATCCAAAGTGCTTTACAGAAGCATGGGAGTGTACATTTTTAGCATGAGCGGCGCCGGTGGGAATCAAACCCCCCTAACGCTGCCAGTGTTAGAGCCGCCACCCCCCCCCCCCCCGCTGAGCTCCGGAGCCACCGTACCACACGCTCAGTCGTTTAGGTCCTTCGTTTTCCCCATTCTGATGTTTAATTGAGCTTTAACTGAATCCCCCGGGGTCCGGATGCTTTATATAGCAACCCACATGACTCACTGGCTGTAGGAACTAACCACTCTTTTTGTGACAGGGAGGACGGTGGAGGAGGATCTAATTAACCGGTGGGCTGTATGTGCTTTTGTTTACATCGTGATGAGGACAAATCCACCCTCAGATACTCTTACACTGTTAGATATCATCAATCTGTGATGTTCAATGGGTTGAGTTGTTTTGTGATGAAGTGTAATTTTATGTTTTTTTGGTTTACCCACTTTCCCCTCAACCTGCCTCGTCTACTTCTACTTCAATCAGTGATTTCCTACATTTCCCCAGAATGCCCTTTCGACAAAAACCCAGAAAACGGGTGTGAAGTTGTTTGCATTCAGTTGTGGGGTTAAGACATGTAGTCGGAGAGAGCGATAACGATAGTACAATCAAGAGTGAGAGTAAGTTTTTCCAGTCGAGTCCCTTACTCAGAACTCAACATGTCTTGCGGCTGCATTGCATTCTGGTCTATTGAGGCTGCTGTCAGTGGAGAAATTGGTCTCTCTCCTCTTCTCTGATGGAATTCTCCCTGTGTGATTGTTAGGTGCAAAATGGCGGCTCTAGAAAGAAGCCCTCGCTCTTTGATTCTGAGGGACTGACAACAAAACCTGACATTTACCGCTGTTGTTTTAGATCGCTGGAATATTTTCTGATATCAAACTCCATTGTAACTCAGTATATTGACATTACATCCAGGTACATTGCCAACTGTTGTTTTTTTAATCAGTGTTTAAGTGTTTTAGAGTGGATTGTTACTTTAAGACAAACATACTGTACGTGTGTGCAATAGGGCTGCAAATACCGATTATTTTCATTGTCGATTAATCTGTCGATTATTTTCTAGATTAATCGACCAGTTGTTTGATCTATAAAATGTCAGAAAATGGTGAAAAATGTGGATCAGTGTTTCCCAAAGCCCAAGATGACGTCCTCAAATGTCTTGTTTTGTCCACAACCCAAAGATATTCAGTTTAATGTCATAGAGCAGTAAAGAAACCAGAAAATATTCACATTTAAGAAGCTGGAATCAGATAATTTTGACTTATTTTTCTTTAAAAATTATTCAAACCGATTAATCGATTATCAAAATAGTTGGCGATTAATTTAATAGTCGACAACTAATCGATTAATCGTTGCAGCTCTAGTGTGCACGTATCATGATTAAAATGGCTACATCTGTACTGACTACATTTCTCACATCATATGTATCTGTGTGTCGTTACAACTGTACGTTTCATGTTATCTGCCTCTCACCTTGAAGACAAACATCTCCCGTCTGAAGAAGGCCACGGTGTTGAAGTTGCCGTCACAGATGTTGGGCTTGCCGTTGCCGGGGAGCGCGGGCCGGTCGCCCGAGGGCGGCCGGGCCGGCCGGTCGTGCTTACGTTCGGAGGTGGAGTGTGTCCGTCGAGACGGTAAGGTGGGCAGCGGCCTCGTAGGCTCCAGCATGGCCGTGGGGATGCCTGGTACACAAACATCAACAACAACGTGAGTCCTTTCTGTATATTGATTTTTAGACGTTTAAATATCAAGATTTAAGGTAAGATCTGGTATCTGAGGCCATGGGGACGCCTGATAGACAAAGATCCACAACAACACGAGTCGTCGTGTTTATTGATTGATTTTATTTGTTTAAATCTCACTTTTATGTAAGATGTGGTTTCTGAGACAGTACAGAGCGCCATGGGGACGCCTGATAGACATCAACAACTACATAAATCATTCTGTTTATTGATTCATTTTACTTGTTTAAAAATCAATTTTAGATGAGTAATTTCTTAGACAGTTGTACTGATAGATAAAAGAAGGACAGGGAAACCATAACAGGTGTTATTTGTATTTCTACATTGATTTTTTAAATTGTTTCAAGAATATTTTCACGGTATTTATTGCTCATTAACATAACACCTGACATTTGGTGGATGCTTTCATCCACAGCGCATTACAATGCCATGAGTGTGTACATTTTTTGCACATGTGGCCCCATAAAATGAAGTTGGCTTGTGAGTTAAATGAGTCAGGGAAGGGAGCACAGCTGTTTCTGCTTCTGTTTCCACTGGCAGCAAACAACTGCTACTCTATACGCTATACTGTATATCAATTTTGAAATACAACTACTACCTGATATTCATAAGTTAATAGTTTATGAATAAGAATGACTTTTCCTCAAAAATGTTACTGTTTTTTTCAGTAAATGTCTTAGGTCGGCTGAAAATAGTATTCCATAATGGACTGCACTTATATAACACGTATGCCAGCAATCACTTTTTAATGGTATTTTTTTAATGATATCTCAATATGGAATGGAACTCTTGACAGTTCTTGACAAGGTCAGTCAATCTGTGTGTGTGTGTGTGTGTGTGTGTGTGTGTGTGTGTGTGTGTGTGTGAGTGTGTGTTACTCTGAGGTGACACAGATAGAGCAGCGAGGAATAGCAAACTCTGTGGATGAACTCTCGGTGGATAAAATAACAGGCTTTGTTATCCACACTGAACACAAATCCAGTGGAAAAACACTGTTGACTCTCTCTGTTTTTGCCAGTATTGTCCTGCCACATTGACTCAAAATGTCACCGCTGTATCATGACCTTTAATGTTAAGATCATCTTTGTCCAATGTAATGTCAAAGGGAAAGGATAACCTTCCTGCTATGAAGCTTCAGGGAAACCAGGTCCAGGTAAACAAAGAACAAAGCAGCTCAACAGATAAATGCTATAGACACACATGGGCTATCTGGGAATTTGTGGGGTCCAGCTAATGCCTGTTAGCATTATAAAGTTAGGCAGCAGAGATGGACAGAAATGTAAAGAATTATATCTGTTACTATGCAATACTAATGTCATGACAGGTGAATAAAAAATATGAAATACATGTTTAGGTTTGGTTCACCGACACTAACAATATGTGATCTGGATGGAATGTGCCCCACTAACATTTTTTTTAATTTTCAACCCAGATATGTCATTTTCTATTTTTTGCCCTGCTTCTTTGTGTCTTCCTACAATAAATAAACGTTACAGTACGTCTCAACAACTGCTATCATGATTATTTCAGGCTTCAAAGCTACTGTGTCAGAAAACAGGACAAGTTTGCGCCGCTGACAGGCCTTCCGCTGTTCTTTGTTCAGCTAAAGAACAGTTTACTGAAACTCCAAGCGTCTTCTCTTCTCTGAAGTGGAACAAAGCATCCCCAGTGTAAACACAAAGGAAAAGACCAGACACACAGTCTAGCATTTTGTTTTTTAAACTTTTCTCTATCGAGGGAAAGGTTTCCGAGCGTGTATGCTGTTTTTCAGCACCGACCCGCTTCACATTCATAGACATTCAACTCTGGGCAACCAGAGTTTAGAGCAGTGGGGGGTTGGAGTGCCTTGCTCAAGGGCACCTCAGCGGATGTTACTTAAAGAAAGCTTGGTTCACATGCTTTCTTTAACATTCAGACTACTGCTGCTAGCATGCTTTTCCCACTTGGTCCTGCTTTGTGTGTGCATGTATAAGCAGACTATAAGGATAAAACAAATTAAAACAAGGCAAAAGTAAACGATGCCACCCCCCCATAGATGGTGCAAATCTCCTCTGGGTCAGTCAGTAACAAATGTGTCACCTTGGTTTGACCTGTAATTGTAGCGCCCCCTTGGGCCAGTCGGTGCAATTTTTGAAAATGCCAGAACAAAGTGGTGAGATGCATCATTCCCCGAAATTTCGTTGTAATCTGATCAGTGATGTCTGGCATGTGACTTGGGCTGAACGATTTTGAAAAAATATCTAATTGCGATTATTTTGACTGATATTGCAATTGCAATATGATTTGCAATATTAGAGGGAATGATCATTTTTACATCATTATTCTCATTTTCATTGAAAAACGTATAAAAATGATTATGGTGTGCTTTTTGCGGGGATCTGTACCAAACAAAGATGTTTTCTTAAGTCTGTAGAATATGATGTGTGGGCCAGGACATCTCTGCAGCACCACAATATTTAATTTAAAATGGTATTTTGACACACATTTCGCCTTTAACAAATATTGCGCCTCCTGCGATTTGAAAATTGCAGTAGGCCATATTGCGATTTCGATAAAATTTCGATTAATTGTTCAGCCCTACATGTGACATGGATTAATGAACAATGTTGTGTCTCCCTTGGTACTGTTAGTGTCATTTTGAAAATGCAAAACAAACAAGTTAGCGGCAGTCAATGTAATTTTGAAATTTTCATTGAAATCTGATGAGTGATGTGTGAGATATCGCACATGACACATCGATGAATGAATGGTGTGGCGCCCCCCTTATTTTGAAAATGTCAGAATGCAGTGGTGAGATGCATCATTCCCTCAAGTTTCATCAAAATCCAATGATACATGGACGAATTAACGAACTATGTACTATCAAAACGCTGAACGGGTGAGATGTATCGTTGCCCCAAGTTTTGTCAAAATCTGCTTGTGATGAATAAACAAAAAAATGAATGATGAAAAAATGAAAGGATGGACGGGGACGCCAGCAGCCTATACTGTAGATTTTCTTTCTATAATATTTTTTATATTTTCTCAAATATTCAACAAAAAAAAAAAATCATCCTCCCACCCTCCCTCCACTCCCACCACAACCCTCTCCCTGACCCATCCAAACAATCCATATAAAATACACATACCGGTACATACACCCAGGCATATACTTACATTCACTTATACATACATACATACAGTACATACCGTAGATTTTCTGTATGCCCTGCAGGTCGTCCAGAGGCAGTTTGAAGTTGTGCGTCTCCATGTACTGGTAGAAAGGAGCCATGATGGCGCTAGGATCGTTGGAGTGCTCCAGACCCAACGCATGGCCGAGTTCATGGACCGCTACCAGGAACAGATCATTACCTGGAGAGAGGGAGGAGAAGGAGAGGAGAGGGCGAAGGAAAGGACACATGAGAAACAAGAGTAGAGAGGAAAAATAGAGGGGGGTGGGGAAGGAGTGAAAAGAAGGAGAGATGAGAAGGGAAGGAAAGAGATAGAGAGAGGGAGGGAAAGAGCAAAAGGAGAAAGAAAGGGTTAGGGGAGATGGAGGGAAGGAGAGATAGAGAGAAGGGAGGGAGAGAGGGAGAGAATATGGAGAGAGGAGGAGAGAGGAGTGACAGAGAGAGACAGTTTGGAGAGTAGAGAGAGAGTGGGAGACAGAAGAAGGAGAGGAAGGAGAAAGAGAGGGGGAGATGAGGAGCGGAGGAGAGAGAGAGGGGGAAGGAGAAAGAATGAGGGAAGCAGAGGCAGAGTAGGACAGCGGAAAAAGAGTGAAAGAGAGGTGGAGTGAGAGAGTGAGAAGAGAGAGAAGTGAGAGATGGAGGGAAGAGGGAGAAAGAGAAGAGAGGGGAAAGAAGAAAGGGGGCAGAGAGAAAGAGTTAGGAAGAGAGAGGGAGGGGGATGGAGGGAGGAAAAAAGGAGAGACCAAGAGGGAGGAAGAGAGGAAAAGAAGGGAAGGGGGCGAAGTGTGGTGGGGAGAGATGGAGAGGAAGAGCACAAAAGAGATGGAGAGAGAGGCAGACAAAGACAGAGAGAAAGATAAATTATTGCTTCTGAGCCGACACGCTTTAAAATGCTGCAAAGATGATTTCAGAGCAGAAATGTGGCGAGTTGAACAGAAAGCAGGAACCACTTTGTGCTGCTGACAGGCTTCCGCTGCTCTTTGTTCAGCTAAAAAACAAAGTTCACTTAACATCTCAGCGTCTCCTCTTGTCTGAGGCGGAACAAAGCCTCCCCAGTGTAAACACAACGGAAAAGACCAAAGACAAACAGTCAAAAGCACTGGAAAAGTGAGCTAAAGTTAGTCTGTTATACTGTTGACTTATCGACAGTGTAATATGAATTTCATATCAGAAGAAGATTTTGTGGCAGCAGAGAAGACTGTACGCTTGTAATTCAGAGGATTTAGTTGGCCTCCATTTTTAAACTTATTAAAACAACATCACCAAAAGTCCAACTTTAGTGAATTCTTCCAATGACTCAAGAGTTAGGCAAAGTATTTAGTGCCATATTCAGTTAAAATCATAAGTTCATACAACATTTTAAAATGCAAAATATGCAGAGGTGTGACCAAGTCATCTTTGCTCAAGTCTCGAGGCAAAAGTTTCTAGTCAAGTCCCAAGTCTAAATGATTACCAAGTCAAGTCAAAGTCAAGTCCATGTCATTAATGTCAAGTCTCAAGTCTAGAACAGCAAGTCAATTCAGAACAAATCAAGAGTCCAGTATCAATTTAATATCTTAAAGACAACTAAATATCTAGGACTTTTCAATGCAATATGGTTTTAATAGGATAAAAACTTGGTAAGAGCATCATGAGTTTGATTTATAATCAGTTTCAACTTCAATAAATTCAATCATTCCATACAAATTCAGAAAACAGAATTTAAATTCAGTCGTCTGCTGGAACAAATCTCATCACTTTCAATCTGAGTCATTTACACAAACACAAGATCTCAAGTCAAGACTTTAGAAACCTTTTCAAGTCATCAAAGTCAAGTCCCAAGTCACCAGAACCCAAGTCAAGTCGAGTCTCAAGTCTTCTCTTCCTGCACCAAGTCAAGTCTCAAGCATTTAACACTTTGACTCGAGTCCAAGTCATGTGACTCGAGCCCCCACCTCTGATAATCTGTGATAAACTGAATGTAAATACAGGTGTAAAAACCTGTTTATAGGTCAATTCAAATATCGGATCAAATGGGCATAATGAGCAAAATATGTGAAATCTGAAATGTGAAAGTACATCCCATTGAATGTCTTTGCTGAAACATACAACGGACGGCAAATGAAACTGCGCAGACTTGCAGACTGAAGTGTAAACACGTTTCATGCTCTGAATAAGCTTTGGCAAATGTTACAGATCTCAGTGTCCCAAACATTTTGTTGCAGCAGATTGGGGAGATAAATGAGGCTAAAATGGTTAAATAAATGATGCTCTTGGAAAGGACATAAGAGCTTAGGAGAGAGGCTGAAAGGATTTTTTTTTTTTTTTACCTCAAGAGCAACTAGAGGAAGAAGACGGGGAGAGGGGGATTTGAATTATTTCTTGAAGAGATGAGTTTCCAGCTAAAGCGCCCCATAGAAACACAGCAACAAAAACAATACTACTACTACTATTACCACTACTACTCTTATTAAAGGTGGAAGTTACTAATTGCATTACTCCAGTTACTGTAATTGAGTAGCTTTGTGTTGTGTTCTTGTACTTTTTTGAGTATTTTTCAAAGTCAGTCATTTTACTTTTACTTACGTACCCTAAAGTTTTAAAATATTGTACTTAGCTACATTTTAAATCACATTCATTACTTAACAAATTTTGTAGTTTCTCCATAAGCAAGAGAAACTGGACTGATGTAAATTGGCAAATTGTGTAGACATTTGCAGTAAACGATCAGTCAGCAAAGAAGAGAAGAGTAATCTGGCTTTACTTTGCACTTTTACTATTTTGTCATTTCTAATTTTTCCAGTTACGTAAAATAATTGAGTTTGAACTCTGTCCTCTCACCCTTTAAGAATTGCATGAAATTGAATGGAAAACATCACTTAAATGAGCTACTTTTTACTTTTATGTCAGTATATTTTTACACCAGCACTTTTACTTCTACTTAAGTAAAACATCAACAATGTAACAACACTTTTACTGGATTAGGACATTCCAGTACTCTTTCCACCACGTATTACTACTACCACACCTATTCGTACTACTACTACTACTACAACTAATAGCCTACTAATAATAATAGCAAGAAGAAGAAGAAAAGAAGAGTTTTCCCTGCTGCTGTGTATTCCTGCAGGATTTGTTCAAACCAGAGTCTCTGTCACAATCTTAGAGCTGTGACTCTGATCCGCTGTCAGATGCTTAATAACTTCTTACGGTCCAAACGCAGGACTCAAATTAATACATTTCATTGCCATGGTAATTGGTTTGACTCTGTTTGAACCTAATTACAGACCATAATTATCTTCTTTTTTTTTCTTCTGTACCCAGGCTGGTCTGTTTGAAGATTATAGCCTCAGTGGCCAGCAGCAGACTTCTAGACTAATGCTACAGTTTGGATGGTCAGGGGTGAGGAGTTGAAGCCTCTCTCTCTCTCTCTCTCTCTCTCTCTCTGTTTGATGTTCTTTGTCCTTCATGTCGGCTGCTCTTTCTTGCTTTTTCTCTTTTTTGTTTATTTTTTCTTCTCTTCCTGTTGCTCATTCACATACACAAACAGGCGTACATGCATGCGGAAAAGCACACAGAGGCTTTTTTTTTCCCTCTCTCTCTCTCTCTCTTACGTTTTCGTCACTCTCTTCACACAGAAAAATTAAGGTATTGAAAATGGTTATTCTAACTGATGCCATAGAAGAACCATTTCTGGTTCCACAAAGAACCTTTCAGACCAAGGTTCTTTAAAGAACCACTTCTGAACACCTCTGCTTAGACACCTGCATTGTGTTTTTGTTTATCTGCACAACATATACTATGGAGGGGTTTGGTTATTTTCCATATTTTATGCCATCAACCACCAACCAATAAGTAAGAATGAAGAACCTTTTAATATCCCAAAGAACCATATATGGTTCTTGAAAGGTTCTTTGTGGAACCAGAAATGGTTCTTCTATGGCATCACTCCGAAGAACCATTTTGGGTTCCAGTTCGCACCTTCATGTTTCTGTGTGTTCCTTTCTCTCCCTCTGGACTGATGTTTCATCTGTACTGCTACAGTATGGATTAGGTTTAGGCCGATATATCAGGCCGATATTGGCCTTTTATTAAACATCAAATATCGGACAGTCATGTCTTCCACTGCTGATATAATGGAGGTTCCTCTCTGACCATAGCTACATACAAACAGTCTATGGATCCTGAAGGAATGAAATGTTATTTTCTTTGCACATTTTATTTATTAATTTAATTGTTCAGTAATGTTTTCTGTATTTAAAGGCCTGATGTATCCCAGAGTTGCAACTACTATTGAATAGGTGTGGTGGGTCATCCTGCCTTGTCCCATGATGGTCTAAGTGCTGTTTCAGAGGCTTTTCCAGCCTGACAAGAATACAATTCTGTGTTAAAAGCTGAATACTTATGAATATGTTTTGGCATGAAAGTGGTCAAATTGAAAAATACAGAATATCGGGACAAATTGCTGGCTATTGGCAGCTTTAATACAAAATGATCGGTACTGGTTTTGGCCTTCAAAACCTGTATCAGTTGAACCCTAGTATGGATGGTAAAGGAGACACAGAGCTGCAGACTCTCTCTCTCTCTCTCTCTGTCCATCTCTATCTCACTCTCCCACTTTCTCTCTGATGTTCTCTTTCTCTCTCTCTCTCTCTGTCCATCTCTATCTCGCTCTCCCACTCTCCCTCTCTCCTTTTTTTTTTGCTTTTTCTTTATCCCTCTCTTCTTTTTTTTTTTTTTTTACTCTCTCTGTACTTTCTGTTTTTTCTCTGATTTCCCTCCTGTCTTTCTCACACATTCACACCCACCCGCCCACCCATACACTCTCTCTGTACGCTCCTCTCTCTCTTCTTCTTCTTCCTCTGCTTCTCTTTTTCTCTCTTATCCTCTCACCACAACCCCCCGCCAATCCCATCCGCCAGTCTTTATCTCTCCTCTCCCCATGCCTCCGTGTCGCAAGAAAGATAAAGATGATTTTACAGCGCTCTACGTACGCGTGGCGTACAGCGGCTTGAGGGAAATCCCAGTGGGCTCTCTCTATGCGTCTGCCTTCCCCCTTGTGGTTGGTCTATAGTCTGCCTCGCCATCCCGCGGGGACAATAACTGCTTTTCTATTATGTGTGCCCCCGCCGCCGTCTGCCCGCCTGTGATAAATATGATGTCTGATATCACCCTGGTGAAACCTGCCTCTCAAGTAATCCCAGCCGTTTGAAAACCTGACGCATCCGTAGATTCTGCTTTTCTCAGAGTCGAGAAACGTCGGGCGGTTTTCCCACTGCGATGTTCACTTTTGGCGGCACAGAGTTTTACCATCAGTACATCTTTTGGTAACAAGCAGTGTCGAAATTTAACTGTTTGGCTTGCCTGCCAAGGGCTTGTAAGCTAAAAACAAATTACCAAATGTTTTGTAGATACACAGTTAGAAGTCCAAACTTAAAAATAAAACTTCAAACGTAGGTGTGTAGATTACAGGAACGTATCAATTCAACCAGCAAGAAGAAAATCTGGAGGGGAAAAAAGTCCTTCTCACTGAGGCCAAAAATTGGGTTTTATTACATGATGCCCATAAGAAATTAAAGTGCAAAGTGCTCAGGCGCTGTACAAAAGCTCTCTTCTCTTCATGCTGGTTGAAGAATCATTTTCCACCAGCCAAAATAATTAATACACATTTTTCACAGAAGTGTGTCACCCTGCCAGTTTTCAACCCTAGCCCCGGTCTAGAATCTCCTGTGGGAAACATTCATGGAAGAGACAAGAGAGTTTAAATCTTGCCCAATCACTTATACGATGGATCCAGTTAGTAATTCATCATGAAATGACTCGCCACATGGGTATAATAATGTCTTAATGTTCCTGTACTTTCTGTTTTAACCCCACAAGCCTAGACAGGGACAGGGGCTGCAGATTAGCCTCGGCTAGAAACCCGCATGCATGGCATCTATTTTATATTTTATATATGAAACAATATTTAATGCAGTTGTCGTTCTAAAATAAACGAGTAAATAAATAAAGTGCAGCTAACATTAGACTAGCCAACCATCCAGACAGCGGAGAAACATACGGAGAAGTTTGGACGCTGCTGCTTTGTGTAGAGTCAGCGTAATTTGAGTGGCTCATGGTTAGAGAGAGACTACGGTGGCCAGCAGGGACAAAGTTTGAGAACAGGCAAAGATCGAAGAGTGTATATTACTGAGGAATTCAAAAATTTACCGGTGTGGCAGATGGCCCTTACTGATTTTTAACATAAATTTGACCTGCATTTGGCGCTTGGTGGGTGGTAATTTACAGGGTAGAAATATTGTAGGTGTCTGTTTTTTTTCAAATGGACAATATTTCAGTTTTGGATAGAATTTATACACTCTCCCTATGTGCCTGCCTTTGCACTTGCAGTAGGTTATGGTCTGTTACTGCTGCTCGCCTCTGTTTATCTCCTGTCTTTGTAGTTACTACGTTTTTGGATGCAGTATAAAGGGAGTTTAGAGAGGACACAGAGTCAAGCTGTCTACACAAAACAGATAACATGCCGCACAGGCAATGTCAAGAAAAGAAAAGAAACTTTTTTTTTTTTTAGCAAAATTGTTAGTTACTGTACTTTGCCTTTGCACAGGGAGATGTGACAAAGGTTATGCGCTGGATTTAAGATGAAACATTATTGATCCCTGTGGGGAAATTAGGTTGTTGGAGCAGAAAAAGTAGGATAATAAGATACAGCAGGGAAAAAAAAAAGAATATAAGCACAGAAAGAGAATACGAAATAAACAATAAAGACAATAAAAGCAGTGAAATTGAATATAAACAATTGTGGTAGTTATATAAACCTGAAGCTGCCAATTTCAGCACATGATAAATAGATTGTATGGGGAGAAGTATGGGGGAGAATATGGATTACTTGCATGTATGGATTTACTTACAGTTGTTAAAGATGTTACTATCAATCTTTTTGTTGCGAACTTCAACCCAAAACATTGACACTAGCAGGTATGTGTCCGGCATTCACATGAACAGCTGCTTTTTTTAAATGTGTTTTGTCGCTGCTGCAAGAAAACTAAACACAACTTAATTGTGTACAGCAGCTAAATCCAGGGAGAGCGGCTGTGAACCCGTTTTATGGGGATTTTGCAATTACTGTGAAAGCGACAGGGCGGAAAAATACTTGTTACAGTAAAGTTGCATTCAGCAGTTTCAGAGTCTTGTGCCTTTGATGAGGACGCTTTAATACGCTACTCCCAGTGTTAATAGGTTAATAACAGAAAGTGTCCCTCTAGAGTTGCAGAAAAGTCGTGTTTTAAGCCGAGGTGAAGACGAGGCTGTTTGTCCTCGCGGTGTCCTTCTGCAGCCGATACCAGGAATTAGTTTTAGTCGCTTTGGAGAACTTTGCCGTCTCGCTATCTCCTCTCTAATCTTTCAATTACTGTGTGTGTGTGTGTGTGTGTGTGTGTGTGTGTGTGTGTGGAGGGATTTTAGAGATATATAGACACTCGCAAGTGTGTGCACCTGAATGACCGCACACACGCACACACACACACACACACACACCCATGCATGCATACAGACAAAGACTTGCTCAAATAGACATGCACACACACACACACACACACACGCACACACACACAAAGACTTGCTCAAATAGACATGCACTTGCACACACACACACACACACACACACAGTGGGTACAGATGGATGACTCCCTGATCAGTGATCAATACTTTAACAGTATCTACCCACCAATCAGCAGAACCACCATTACTGCTGAGTCGGCAGAAGGAGACGCATGTGTGTAGGTGTGTGTATGTGTGTGTGTGTGTGTGTGTGTGTATGCATGAAACCTCTAAAAATACATCATAGTAAAAGTCCAACGGAGCAATTCGAGCCAACAGAGCGATCCAAAATATTAACTGCGACAATTCACTTTGGAATAAGAATCACAGGCGCTATAATGCAGTATGGCAAGTTTAGAGCCACTCTGTCAAAGCTAATTCCCTCTTCTGCTAATCTCTCACACCAGATTCTTCTCCCTCTCTATCACTCTCTCTCTCTCTCTCTCTCTCTCTCTCTCTCTCTCCCCGTCTCTCTCTCTCCATCAACACGTTTGTTATTCAAGGAGAGAGAATCTGGCATAAGTCATTTGTCAAAGTGAGATAGAGGAAAGAAAAAAAAAAACACAACAACAACCACAACTGTTTTTTTTCTCCTCCATTTGTCATCCAGTGACTGAACAGGGTTGGTGCTCAAAGATAGAGGAGTGACTATATTTTCACGTTTGAAGGGTTTCATTCCCAAATACTATGTATTAATAATAATAAAAAATCACCAGTTAGTATTTCAACAGTGTCAATTATTCTCTCTTTAAAACTAGAATTATTTGTTAAGCAAAAGTCTTAAGATGACTCATAACATAACTAGTATCCCTGAATGTGCTTTGCTTTCATGCCAGCAATCATCTCATAATATAGGTGTTTTAAATGGTGGAATTAAACTCTTTTTTCCATCATATGACTGTTAGCAAAATTACGCAACGTTAAAAGGATTTATACCATGGTCTGGGTGAATACTCGATTCTGATTGGCTGCAGGGTGTCCATTAATTCCTGATAATGGACACCTACTAAGTAGTTCCAGTGAAACTGTCTGTTCACCGTTCTAAATTAATGCGCTGGCTACGTAGCATCAGCCTGTATCTAAAATGAGTAACCATAGCATAGAGCCTCATCCTCTGAACACCACAGGATGGCGACTGTAACACACAAGCTGTAAGAAGTACACTGCCCCTCTGAACTGACTGATACTTTGCATCACATACGGTAAGCGATCGTCTCACATCCCATTCGCTATTCAACTCGCTACTTCAGGCTGCGGCCGACAGACACATGGCCACATCTCATTTGTTTGTGAAAAGCTTGATATTGATTTGGGGGCAATGACATGGCTGGATAGCTAGCTAGTCTTGTTGTTAAACATACTGTCAAATTATATTCACTGATTGTCAACCGTACGCAATGTTATTGACTTTGAATGTTGCTAGCATAACGTTAGCTTTCTGGCTCATAGCTGAGCCAAAGGGAAATATAATAATATTATATAATATAATACTAGAAATATCTCCTGTTGCTAAGTTGTATCTAAGGTTCGTCCTATTTACTGGAGTAGTGAACAACGTTTCCATTGCATAAGAACCTTATGGGATGGTAATGGTTGTTCCAGGTATTAGTCAAACCCTCAGGTGTTACCAGGAAAACTGAGTTATGGCTTGTGAAAAACTTTAGATTTTGATTACAAAACGCATGAAAATATAAATTAATGGTCTTAATTTTTTTTTCTTTGGCAAGTGACCATGGTATAAGTGGGATAATGCCCTTCGAGGAGTCCATAATCAGGAAGTAATGGACACTGTGCGCCGGACGGTTCTGGCCTCCCCGTCGTCCATTAATTCCTGATAATGGACACCTCGTCGGGCATTATCCCTTCCTTCTACTGGCTTACATACACTACCAGTCAAAAGTTTGGACACACCTGATTGAATGTACTATGTTTTTCATTCTCTTAAAGCCATTTTGATCTAAAGGCTTTTGCTGAAATGCTTGAAATGTGTTTCTTAGACAAATGTAAATAGAAACCATTGTTTTCAATGAGGAAAGCTAAGAATGCTAACAAGTTGTCTTTGGTATATTTGAACAACAAATGTAGAATGCTAATAAGTCAGCTCATTAGAAACTTTCCCATCAGTAATATAGAATCTGATGAAGAAAAATAACAGTATAAAAGTTTTCCAGGTGTCCTCACCATCGTGGTTGGCGTTGCCGAGCGTCCCACGGCTCGTCCGAGTCGAAGTGCGTGTCTCCTCCGATGCCGGGGCCGGGGAAGTAGGCGTGGGCCAGGAAGCCCCCCTCCCCGTCGAACGGAGAGCTGTCGCCGTGGAAACCGGAGGCGAAGAAGATCATGATGTCGGCCTCCTTGCCCTCGTTCTTGATGTCCGAATACGGCACCTCCTGTTGAGATAAGAGTAGAGAAGAGTAGAGTGAAGAGCAGCGTTAAGTGAAATACAGTACAAACAGAATTGAGCAGATTACAGCAGAATAGGACAGATTAGAGTGGAGTAGAGTAGAGGAGAGCAGATAAGAGTAGAGGAGAGAAAAGTAGAGTAGAACAAATATTGCAGCAGAGCAGAGCAGAGCAGATAAGAGTAGAGTATCAGAGAAGAGTACAGCAGAGTAGCATAGACTAAAAGTTGAGTAGAAGTAGAATATAATATAGACTGGAGTAGAGTGGAGTCAAGTTGAGTAGAGTAGGGCAGACAAGAATAGAGTAGAATAGAGTAAAGTTGAGTAGAGGAGAGCATATAAGAAACATAGTAGACCAGAGTAAAGTTGAGTAAAGTAGAGCAGACAAGACTAGAATAGAGCAGAGTAAAGTTGAGTAGAGTAGAGCAAAATAGAATAGAATAGAACAAAGTAGAGTAGAGTAGAGCAGATAAGAGTAGAGGAGAGAAAAGTAGAGTAGAACAAATATTGCAGCAGAGCAGAGCATATAAGAGTAGAGTATCAGAGAAGAGTACAGCAGAGTTGCCTAGACTAAAGTTGAGTAGAAGAAGAATAGAATATAGACTGGAGTAGAGTGGAGTCAAGTTGAGTAGAGTAGGGCAGAAAAAGAATAGAGTAGAGTAAAGTTGAGTAGAGAAGAGCATATAGTAGACGAGAGTAAAAGTTGAGTAGAGCAGACAAGACTAGAATAGAGCAGAGTAAAGTTGAGTATAGAGTAGAGCAAAAATAGAATAGAACAAAACAAAGTAGAGTAGAGTAGAGTAGAGAGTAGAGTAGAGTAGAGTAACTGAGAGACAAGTTAGGCTGGTAAAGAAAAAAAATGCAAAAGATACATTTGATGTCTCTTTAACCACACATCTAACCATGAAGCGAGGATGTCCACAGTAAAGTCAGAGAGTAGAGTTCAGCTGTGACAAAACTGAGATTCAACTGTCTGTGTGTGTGTTACCTGGAAGGTGAGCGGTGTGACGGTCTGCCACACGTCGAAGGCTTGTCGGATCGCTCTCTGGGTGTCCTTCTCCCCGACTTTAGGAGTGAAGTTAGATATGCTGTCGGGCAGAAAGAGGCACAGAGTTACAGTCACTACGTGTTTTACATTTTTCAAACTTCCATGTAAGCGCTAATCCTCAAAAAATCCCTGTTTTGTTTCATTTATAGTCTCCATCTTTGTTGCTCAGCCTCATCACTGTGGTGTTTCTGCCCTGCACTTCCCACAGATCACCTGTCAATCAAACAGTGTGGGCGGGGTTTGGATTTTCTGTTGATGCAGCTTGAGTTTCTCTTTTCTTTGTCTGTTCAGCCATGGTGGCTGTCGCTGCTCATGCTAACTACCCAGTTCTTCTTCTTCTGTTTATTCCAAACAAACCGGAAACCATAAAACGCATCACTTCTATTGTGTTATATCAATCAACGATATAAAGTAGTGAAACAGACCTTTTATATGTAATACTTAATTCATACTCAGGAAAGGAAACATTATCTGAATATTACATTTGCAGTGAATTTATTATGTTATGAGGATAGTTACATACAATGCTCATATAATGATAAACAGCTTTCCAGTCATTACACTGCACTTCTTTTTGTGCTACTAACAAAAGATTACTGTTCAAAAATCACTTTTACTGGTATTTACACCTACGTTTTCTATGTTAAAATCGAATACTGGGCCCATATCAGAATCATTCATCAAAAAACAAATGGTCCAAGTCTGTGTTGTTCAGTAAAATAAGTAGATTTCTATTTGGTACGGGCTGATACTTTTCAGGTTTGGTACTTGGAAATGGTTGCAGCATTCAGTGTTAAGCGTTTTTCCCTGCACTGGGTTTAGGTTAGACTATCCATGCATGTACAGCTGTAAGAGAGGAATGAGGCAGAAAGGTCATTATGGGCTAATTGCAGGACAGGAGACGTGCCATCCATATATATTCCACAGTGAGAAGAGGAGAGGCGATATCATTACACGTTTTTATAAATAATTTCACAATTGCCATATATTACTGAGAAACACCTTCATGTCGCATCTTTAAAAAACCCTTTCACACCTTTGGTATCATCATTTCTGACAGCGGCAGAGAATATGAGAAAGAGACGAAGAAGAAGATATATAATGAGAACGGGAGCGTAAGAGGAGAGATCGAGCGAACGGTGCGAAACAGAAAGAGAAGGAGAAGGGGGGGGGGGGCAGGGGAGAGAAAGATGAAGAAGAGAAAGAAAAAGCAAAGCGAGGAGTTCAGTCCATTTCACACAATCTGTCTCTCAGCAGGGGGGGCAAATGCTTTGTTCCCGTCCAGAAAATACATTAAGGGGAAATAAATGTCGGCGCATTACGGACGAGCCCATAATTCAACATTCATACATGAGCGCACAGAGGCTTCCTGACGCGAATGGAGAGAACTCCGTCTGGCAAAAGAAGTGGAAATGTTTATTGCGCTTTCCTTAGTTTTACGGGTAGTTGGCTGCTGGGAATGGATATGAACTTGTTGTGGGTTGCGATGGTGTGAATATAAAACATGGTTTGAATTATCAGGGGGGGGGGCTGATGTGGAGCCGGAGTGAGATATTTAAGAGAGAGGAGTGCCGGCCAATCTTGGATGATCCTACCGCCTCTTGAAGGAAAACACAACTCAATTTAAGCAATTACATTCTACTTTTCTTTTTTTTTTATTACGGGTAGTTCGCTGTGATGACTTGCTTTGAATGGCGATGTGAACGAGTTGTGAGTCATGAGTCCGCGGCGGTGTGAATGTGAATATAAAACATGAGTTGAATTAGAAAGAGCACAGTTGTAGAGTCGGACTGAGTTAGTGAAAAGAGCGGCGGAGTTTGTTTGGACAGAGGCAGTGCCGTCTCCGCTAAGCTGGAAACACCATACTGACTCTTAAAAAGAAAGTGCAGCTCCATTTAATTCATTTTATTGGACTTTTCTAACACGTCGATTGCTGCAACCTCATTGCAGGGAATGGCCGTGTAAGCGACTGGTGAGCTGAGACGGTGTGAATATAAAGCTTTGTTTGAATTACAAAGTAGATCATCGGAGTGAGACATTAAGAGGAATACGAGCTTGTTTTGACAGCAGCTTCTATTGTATTTGATAGAGATGAGATTAGTTTATTTCTAAAATGCTTTATAGTCATTTTGGAAAAAAAAAAAAAAAACATTACTTGGAGTTCATCATTCAATATCTCCAAAGTGAAATGAATACAGTCAATACAAGCTGTTGACTTCATTTTGTTAACCGATGACTTAAGTTACCTACTTGTCTATCCATTAAAAAATAACAGAATATGTATTTAATTTGTGCACTTTGTTCAAAATGGTGGACATCTCCTTTTGGAATTTGAGAAAAAAAAATTGTGCCATCATTCATGTTTTGTTTTATTTTATTTTATTTCATTTTATTTTATTTTATTTTATTTTATTTATATTCATTATCTGGTGGCTGCTGACATGAAAAAGTTTGAACCTCTGAGTTTTTTTTACTGCGTTTTATAACTGTCTGCATGTAAATCCATTTATAAAATGTATTTATAAATCCAATTTTCCACCCTAAAGCTCAGTGATTAATCGTGTGTGTATGTGTGTGTGTGTGTGTGTGTGTGTGTGTGTGTGTGTGTATGTGTGTGTGTGTGTGCGCGGCAGGCAGACAGCTAGGTAGCAGTTGTCTGATTTGAGTAAATGGTGTGGAACGTTACGGCAACAGAGCCGGCCAAATGACCTGTGGCCAAAACACACAGATGGTCTACTGTCTCACACACACACACACACACACACACACACACACACACACCACACACACATATACACACACACACACGTCTAGCACTTCAGCCGGATAGCCAGAGACAGCAGCCATACACAGCCCATGCATTTAAGAACAAAATGTACTGCAGTGAATGAAAGGAGATGGCATCAAGTGAAGGAAATGGGCAAGCAACAAAAAAAAAAAAACATAAAAGAAATGAGAAAAAAGTCTAGTTTCTTCATTGAAGTGGATGATGATGGTGATGATGATGAATCCAGGCTTCATCAAAGCATTTCCTGTATCATGGCTGTTCATAAAATAACATTAAGCTCCTATGGCTGGCTTGTAATGGAGTTTCCTAACTAAGATGAATGGTGAAAGAGGACAGGATGGAAATGATAGACGAGAAGAAGAAAAGAGGAGAGGAGGGGAGAGGAGAGGAGAGGGGGGAAGAAGAAAAGAGGAGAGGAGCAGAGAGGAGAGGAGAAGAGAAGAGAGGAGAGGAGAGGAGAGGAGAGGAGAGAAGGAGAGGAGAGGAGAGGAGAGGAGAGGAGAGGAGGGAAGGAGAGGAGAGAAGGAGAGTAGAGTAGAGTAGAGGAGGGGAGAGGAGAGGAGAGGAGGAGAGGAGAGGAGAGGACAGAAGGAGAGGAGAGGAGAGGAGAGGAGAGGAGGAGAGGAGAGAAGGAGAGGAGAGGAGAGTGGATTGCATTAGGAGAATAAAAGAGAGGAAACTTGCTTTGATTCTGTTTGACACTCCTCTATGATTACATCAGTTCAAAACAGACACACACACACACACACACACACACACACACACACACACACATACACACACACACCTGTTTTTCACCTTCCTGTCCTGAGGTCTCAATGGAAAATTTCAACTACAGATACTGGGTTGCATAATCCTGCAGCTGTCTAGCAGACTGGGTGATCCTTTACAGTCCGCTGTTCAGTCCAGCAACCTGAAAAATCCTCTAAACGAGTCGCCAGCAGCAAGGAGAGGGGAAAAGTGTCCCGACCCCAGTCATCAATATGCATAAGTAGAGCTTCGATGTTTTTTTCCAATATGTGCACAAATGTAAACAATAGCTGAGCTGAAACAAACTACAATACAGCCACAAACTGCAGCCGGACACTTGTATAGTAGGTTACAATCAGTGTTGGGGTCGTTACTGGAAAAAAATAATAAATTACACTATAGGGCTGGGCAATAATTCAATACTATAGTTTATCGTCTTTCAGTGGAATCATATCGTGATGATATGAAGATATTTTGATATTGTGACACACATTTCTGCTGTCTGAATTTATGATGACAAGCAAATTTTACTTAAAAACTCTCATAAAATGAGGTATGGTGGGAATATTATTTGAATATTTCTGTTTTGTTTGCCATCACACCTAACATCACCATTCGGTTCAATGAGATGAACATTCATTTGATTATTTAACGTGATTTTGCATACATGAACCATATCGTGATATATACTGATATCGAGAAAAATCCTTATGATTATCGTGATATTGATTTCAACCATAGCCCAGCCCTAAGTTACACATTAATCATTACTTTTCTTAAAAGTAATTTTACCCATGGAAACACCATACTCTGATTATGTTAGAGCGATTATGCTCTTAGAGTGAATATAATCACAGTCACATATGGAGTACTCTGGTTTTAACGGCATTAGTAAAAGACCTTAATCACATTTCTTTAAGTGCGATCAAGTTGCACATGAGCAGTTGGCAACGTTGCTCGTGTTATTCTGTCCAAACGACAAAACGACTGTCACATATAAACCATATTATTAGGGAAATTACACTTTATAGAATTATGTATGTTGTTTTGCTGTGACTGTTGACAATAGGTGCATTATTGTGTGCATGTAAACATAGCCATTGATTTCAAAGGAAGCATCGCCCTCATGGCTGATGGCATCGCCCGCCTCCCGCCTCCTGTGGTGGAGTTGGTGGTGTTGTTGGATTTAAAGTTAAAATAGTATGAACAACCTACCAACTCCCACCTCACCAGCCTTTCCTTTCTCCCTGTCTACTTCCCTGCAGTCTGTTATTCACTGATATCTCCATATCTCTGCAGACTTCTCTGATGCGTGCACACACACACACACACACACACACACACATACACACGTACAAGCTCTGGCTCATGGAATTTGTGATGTGCTTGTCCTGTCTCTTGTTCTTTTTATCATGAGTGAGATTTCTTCTACCGTGTTACAGTATCTGGAGGCTAGTAGCTGGTTATAAGTTATACCGTCCAGCACAGTATTTCTTTTACTCATTTATTTAATTCTTACCTTTATTTATCCAGAGAAACTGGCATCAAATTCACACAGTTCCACACAGGGAAATGCAGAGTGACATTTTACAGTTATTACAGTGTATTAACCTGTGTATTAACTCATAGAAAAGTATTGTAAGTACACAATAATAGGCAGTGTGCTTAGTGAAAAGTTGCCAAATCCACTTACTTACAATACAATACATAATTTCACTAAGTTACAGAGCGACCCTGAATATAAAATCCTGCTGTAGAGACAGTTTGGCGCCTAAAAAAACGTACAAACTGCATCTCTGAATGACAATAAAGTTAAAAAACAATTACGGTGATGCGGACAGAGCGCCGGCAGCTGGGTTGAAGGTGCAGGAATGTGACAGCTGATAGCAGATGAAACACGAGGAGGGTTAAGGAGATTCAAATACAGTAAGGGGGAACCAGATAGGGCTGTGATCTCACACTGTGGGTATTATGTAACGCTACAGAGTGGGAAGATGTAATGCAGGGATCTGGGATGCCTTCAGCGTCTCGCGGGACCGGGATAATTTACATTAGACCTATAAAGCTCGGAGTTCTGAGTACGAAGGGGAGCAGATAGAGAGACAAAGGAGGAGAGAGAGAGAGAGAGAGAGAGAGAGAGGGAGAGGGAATTAAGATTCTAAACAAAAACTTTATTATCGCATGTCAAGCAGCAATATAACGCTTCGTTAAAGACTCATCGTACTATAAAAAGATACACCGTGCAAACAACACGATACAAATAATAAAAAGTGAGAGAGAAAAGGAGGGGGAGAGAGAGATAGAGAGAGGGAGAGAGAGAGAGAGAGGGAAGTAAGAGAGAGGAAGAGAGACAATGAAAGGGAGAGAGAGAAAGGTGGAGCGAGAGAAAAAGAGAGTAGAAAAGGCGGAAAGAGAGAGAGAGAGAGGGGAGAGACGGAGAAAGGATGAGAGAGATTTAGAGCGAGTGAGAGTCGGGAGAGAGACTAAGAGAGAGAAAGGGAGAAGGAAGGGAGAGAGAGAGAAAAGGAGGAGGCGAGAGAGAGAGAGAGAGATGGAGGGGGGAGAAAGACAAAGAGAGGGCGAGAGAAAGAAAATTCTGTTCTTTTCCACGTTATTTGTATCACTCGAAATGCATTTTACATATGTTTATCATTATTTTCTGATTTCAATTTGTGTTGCCCTGGCAACAATGATTTGACCATCATTCATGACAATAAAGATGTTCTGAATTGAATTGAATTGAATTGAGAGGGGGAGAGAGATTGAGAGAGAGAAAGAGGGGGAGAGAGACAAAGCAAGAGAAGGGAAAGAGAGAGGAGGAGGAGGTGAGAGGGAGGAAGAGGGGGAGAAAGACAGAAGAAGCGAGAGAGGGCGGGAGGGCGAGAAAGAGGGAGAGGAAAAAAGAGAGGAGGAGGCGTCAGGAGGGGAGAAAGGGAGAGAGAGAGAGACAAAGAAAGGGAGACTGGGAAAGGGAGAGAGAGAGAGACAGACAGAGATCAAGAAAGGCAGAGAAAGAAGAGGGGTAGGAGAGACAAAGAAAAGGGGGGAGAGAGGGAGACAGAAGGAGGATGGGAAAAAGACAGAGAGGGAGAGAAGAAGAGGGAGGGGAACAGAGATGAATTTAGAAGGAGAGAGACAGAAAACAAGGAGGCGAGAGAGAGAGAAAGAGAGAGGGAGAGAAAGGCATAGAGAGGGAGGTGGCGAGAAGGAGAGAGGGAGGGAGACTGGGAAAGAGGGAGAGAGAGAGAGAGAAACAGAGAGAGACAGAGATCAAAAAAGGCAGAGATAGTAAGAGAGAGAGAAGAAGAGGGGTAAGAGAGACAAAGAAAAGAGGAGGGAGAGGGAGACGGCAGAAGGAGGGGAAAAAGACAGAGAGGGAGAGAAGAAGAGGGAGGGGAACAGAGATGAATTTAGAAGGAGAGAGACAGAAAACAAGGAGGCGAGAGAGAGAGAAAGAGAGAGGGAGAGAAGGACAGAGAGAGGGAGAGGGAGAGAAGAAGAGGGAGTGAAACAGGAGAGAGACAGAAAACGAGGAGGCGAGAGAGAAAGAGAGAGAGAGGGAGAGAAAGACAGAGAGAGGGAGAGGGAGAGAAGAAGAGGGAGGGGAACAGAGATGAATTTAGAAGGAGAGAGACAGAAAACGAGGAGGCGAGAGAGAAAGAGAGAGGGAGAGAAAGGCAGAGAGAGGGAGGTGGCGAGAAGGAGAGAGAGAGAGAGACTAAGAGAATGGAAGAGAAAAGGAAATTCGAGAGAGAGAGAGAGAGAGAGAGAGAGAGAGAGAGAGTGGGCAGAAGCAATGCAGAGAGTCGGGATGCGTTCAAGGTCTCGTGGGACGGAGCTAATCTACATTAGACCTATATTACATAGCTGAGTTGTGAGTAGAATCATCAGAGCGCACAGTGGAAGGTTTTACTCTATGTTACTAAGACAGGACACAGGGAAAAGATGGAGACAGAGAGAGAGAGAGAGCGGAGGAACGAAAGAGAAAGAGATGGAGAGAGGGAGAGAGGGAGAGGATAGAGTGGGTAGATGTAATGCAGGGAGTCGGGATGCATTCAGGGTCTCCTGGGGCCGGGCTAATTTACATTAGGGCCGGGCCGAGCTCGGAGTAGGAGAGGAAAATGAAGGAAGGAGAGAAATAAATAGAGAGGGAGGGAAAGCGAGAGAGAGAGAGGGAATGGCGGAGTTGGAGAGAGAAAAGGATGACAGACAACATGTATGAAAAGAGAGAGGACAAGACAGATTAGATAGATAGATAGACAGATAGATAGATAGATAGATAGATAGATAGATAGATAGATACCTGTAGGAGATCTTTTTATCTCTCCATTTCTGTCCCGTCAGGGCGTAGCGTTTATTCCTCTGCCGGCGGCTGGTGTGAGGATGATCTGGGACGCCGCAACGAGGCTTCCTCATCCACCTTGACACACACACACACACACACACAGACAGACACACACACACACACACACACACACACACAAGCACAGTTAAAGACATTACGTTTACTTCGATTTATTCCCTCACCCACAGTAAAGATTATCACAGCCGTTAAATACCTAATCCTAGCTATAATTAACTTTCACTACTACAAGTAATACGTTTCTTTACTTTGTTACTTACCTTACAAAGTAACTAGTTATTAAAAGTACTTGTTAAGAGTGCTGTTGCATTAAAAAAAACATGCAGTAGAATTATGGCTCATCAAGACTGTTGATCTGTTTTTAAAAAAATGAATGAACTTGCACATAATAAATCTGGTGTAGAGCAGGCCAGCACTACATGAACGCTTCATCGTGTGTCTAATGCCTCTGTCTCCATTGTAAGTATTTCTGAATTATTAATCTTAGAGGTTTGGTCAGATCTTACAGGTGTTGATCTGATGCCAGGAAGGCACTGCAGGTTCTGGTTCTCAATGCTTTTGGCTTGTGACTCCTTAAAATAAAAGCGATGCCTATTTCCGACCCTCGTCACATGGCTGTATACGCAGAGTGATGAACAGTTCGACCAAAGAATTTAGTTTCGTTCAATTAATTATCAAAGGAGGCCCAGAGGCTGAAAACTACTTCAGTATTTCACAGGGAAAAGGCAAATATTAGAGAGAAAACTGAAAAAACAGACATGATAATAAATTTATATTGTAGAACTATGTTTTTTCTTCCTATCCCATAAAACATCTCGCAACCCCCAAAAACAGATAGATCTATGATTCTCAATCTGTGTGTGTGGGGTCCCAAAATAGGTCACAGGCCTGCCTTTGGTTTCTGTCACACACACACACACACACACACACACACACACTTATGTCACTTTTGGGGTATTTACATAGACTTACATTCATTTCCTGGAGACTTACCCTAGCTTTTTACCAATTGGGGACACAGCTTTTGTCCCCAATTGCACAAGCTGTCCCCAATCGATCTTAAGTCTGGTGTGTGTCCCTGAGAGTGACTTAAGTCATACCCACACACACACACACACACACACGCACACACACCCACTGTCACTAAAACCCCACCCCTCGACTCACTCTATAGTGGTCTGGTCTAGGATCCCCGTCACAGGAATGCCGTAGAAGCGCTGCATGGCGGCCACAGCGGACTGCATGGCTTTCTCCTGCCGCAGGTCGGACGTGCGGATGTCATGAGGCAGCAGGTAGCCGTAGTTCTTCAGCCACGTCTGGGAGAGAGAGAGAGAGAGACAGAGAGAGGGAGAGAGAGAGAGAGGGAGGGAAGAGTAGAGTGAGACTTTAGTTTCATCATATAATAATAAAGACTTAACCAGTGGTGGAATGTAACTAAGTGCATTTACTCAAGTACTGTACTTAAGTACAATTTAGAGGTACTTGTACTTTACTTGAGTATTTCCATTTCATGCTACTTTATACTTCTACTCCACTATATTTCAGAGGGAAATATTGTACTTTTTACTCCATTACATTTATTTGACAGCTTTAGTTACTAGTTACTTTGCAGATTTAGATTATTAATACAAATTATAAATCAACTAATAAATTATGATATATTTTTATAGGTTAAGCTACCCAGCAGTATATAAAGTAATTAAAAATAGCTCCACCTTTACCAGCTGCAACATGAAAGTGATGAACACATTAATGCATCAATAATTATAGTCCAATAACTTGATATATATGATTCTGAAATGGGCCATTCTGCATAATGACTACTTTTACTTTTGCTACTTTAAGTATATTTTGATGCTAATACTTTTGTACTTTGACTTAAGTAAGATTTTGAATGCAGGACTTTTACTTGTAACAAAGTATTTTTACACTGTATTGCTACTTTTACTTAAGTCAAAGATCTGAGTACTTCTTCCACCACTGGACTTAACTAAGTTTGAAGAGTTTTAGCATAGAAAACAAGTTCCATTTTTGTAAAAACAGTGACACCATTGACGAAATGATTTAAAGTACAAAACTTCACATAATGGATATAGAACATGTTGAAAATGGGGAGAACTTTTCTTAGCAAAGTTACTGAGTTAAAATCCTCAAAATCCTTGTTTTGTTTTATTTAGTTTGCATCTTTGTTGCTCAGCTCTCGTTGCTGTGTTGTTTCTGCACTGCACTTCCCAGAGATCGCCCGTCAATCAAACAGTGTGGGCGGAGCTTGGATTTTCTGTTGATGCAGTTTGAGTTTCTCTTTTCTCTGTCTGTTCAGCCATGGTGGCTATCGCTGCTCATGCTAACTACCCAGTTCTTCTTCTTCTGTTTATTCCACACAAACCAGAAAAAAACGGTTGTTTAGTAGAGCAATGTAAAAGCTTTCATGAACTGGATATAGGTTGAATCACTATTGTGTTATATCAATCAATGTTAGAGTAGCAAAACTATCTATACTGATCCAGAATCAACAATCTGAATAGCTGATTCATAAAAAAAATAAAGTCTTCAGAACTGATGTAACATTTGCCTTCAGCAAGATAGTTTTTTTGGGGGGTTCTGGAGTTTCTCTTTTAAGTTGCAAAACCGAAAGAGAGAGGAAGAGAAAGAGGGGGATTACGGGTGAGATGGCAAACTTAAAGAGAGCAAGAGAGAAAGAATGAGGCAGACAGAGGGAGAGAGGATACAAAGAGATTTATCGAATATGTCAGAGAGCGAAAGAGACAGAAACAGAGAGAGAGAGAGAGAGGGAGAGATGAAAGGATGAGGAAGGCGCTATTTCTTCCGAATCACAGACACAGAAAACCCGATTCGCACTGATCCAAAATCGATGGCCTCAAGCCCAAATCCGCCCGTCCCCGAAGATGATTCTTATTATGTCATATTTTTCGGTTTGCGGCGGCCTGTCTCTTTAATATGACATAACACACTCTCACAAGCCTCCTGAGAGGGAGAGAGAGAGACAGAGGGATGGATGGATGGAGAGAAAGAGAGGAAAAAATGGAGAGGAAATGTGACAAAAACGCATACGAGACATATTTTTCCCCAGAATCATTCATGCTATGTTATGTTATATTATGTTGAGATGATAATCAATGTGAATCTCTCTGTTTCAAGTTACATTTCATTTGTTTACAGTTATTCTTTTACAGTCTGTTGTAAGTATTAATCATTTTGTTTGCTTGTGATTATTAATAATTCCTACTGTTATGTTTGCAAGCTTTGGCAACAAGAATTACTTCTCGTGCCAATAAAGCTGACTGAAATTGAAAATTGAGAAAGAGAGGAGGGAAAGAGGAGAGGAGAGAGAGAAAAAAAGTATTACATGACACATATTTTCATTTTGTATCTTATAAATGTACGTGTACAATAAGTGTATATGGATGTGTGTGTATGCCCATACTGTATGCATGTGCAGATTTACATATGCACATATACAAATGTATACAAATAAATGGGTTTTTTTATATTTTATTTAAGACTTGCACTTCCAATTCAAAAGTATTTATATTTGTGTGTATGCATATAATATAATATAATATAATATAATATATAAAAATCAAAATAACTAGTATAATGCTAATAAAATGCTGATATGATCATTATTATTCACCAATATTCAATGTAAAGTAGACTCTAATGTTGTAAAAGTTCTACTATTTTTCTTTATTATTTTCTCCTACATTTGATGTATTTGTTGTATTTGTTTTGTTGTATGCTTTGGCAATATGTACATGTCATGCCAGTAAAAGCTCATTGAATTGAACTGAATTGAATTGAAAGAGTAGAGAGGGGATAGAAAGAGAGAGGAAGAAAGCGGTAGAGAGCTGGAAGGGGGAAGGGAGAGGCTGAGAGAGAGAGAGGAGAGGAAAAGAGAAACGCGTAGAGAGAGATAAAGAGGGAGAAGCAGAGAGAGAGAGAGAGAGAGAAGGTTGAGGAGAGATAACGAAAGGGAGGTTGAGCCTTAATCTACTGTAATAGAGAAAGAGACAAAGATTTAGAAAAAGACTGAAAGAGAGACGAGCGAAAGAGGAGAGGAGGAGAGGCAGAGAGAGATCGACAGAAAACCGCAGAGAGAGAAAAAGTAGCAAGGGGGTAGAAAGAGAGAGAAAGAGAGCGGTAGAGAAGGAGGGAGAAGCAAAGTGAGAGAGAGAGAAAAAGGATGGAAAGGGGAAGGGACAGGTTGAGAAGGAGAGAGAGGAGAGAAAAACAGAAAAGCGTAGAGAGAGAAAGAGAGAGGCTGAGAGACAAAGAGGGGGATGCAGAGCAAGAGAGAGAGAGAGAGAGAGAGAGAGAGACAGAGAGAGCGGGTTGGGGAGAGATAACGAAAGGGAGGTTGAGCCTTCCTCTTCTATAAGAGAAGAGAAAGACGGAAGGAAAGAAAGAGATATAGAAAAAGACAGAGAGAAAGAGAGAGATAACCGGAGATAGAGAAAGACTGTAGAGGGAAAGAGGAGAAGGGAGAGAAGGGAAAAGCGGAGCGAAAGAGAAAGAGAGAGAAAAAGAGAGAGAGAGAGAGAGAGAGAGAGAGAATGGGAAGGGGAAGGGAGAGGTTGAGAAGGAGAGAGGAGAGAAAAACAGAAATGTGAAGAGAGAGAAAGATGGAGAAACAGAGCCAGAGAGAGAGAGAGAAAGAGAGAGGGAGAGAGGGAGAGAGAGAAGGAGAGAGAGAGAGAAAGGGAGAGAGGGAGAGATAAGGAGAGAGAGGTTGAGCCCTTCTCTACAGTAGGTCATTAATATTTCAGACTGTATGCCAGCCTCTCCCAGCACCAGCAGTCAGCTACAATATGAGCGCCAGGCTAACTGGCATGACGGACAGAGGGAGGTTACCGCCGCTGTGGGAATCAGTATGTCGTTTCCCCGAGAGAGAGAGAGAGAGAGAGAGAGAGAGAGAGAGAGAGAGAGAGAGAGAGAGAGAGAGAGAGAGAGAGAGAGAGAGAGAAAGCCCCTGTGGACTGAGAGAACCTGAGAGTCACAGCAAACCACATTCACAACACAACCACATGCACACTTTCATAAGTGAGGAAATAACTAATTTTTGTTTCATTCCAAAATTAGATATACACCATTTGGACAAAAAAAAAGTCAAAAATGTCAAAATCATCACTGGAATGAAAGTAAAGTGTATTATGGTTCAGCTTAAGTCCTTGGCTCATAAAATCTGTTTTTGAGGATGGAATCTTTGTTTTTGAAATGACGATAAAAAAAAAAAATTCAGGTCAAAAATCATTTTGAAAAGAAAGCCTTCATTTGTGATCTTAATATGACACCTGGTTTTACAAAATGATTGCTGGTATGCTCATTATGGGCTGCTATTAGAAGTTATGAGTCAGCTGAAGACCTTTGCTTAGAAAAAAAAAAAAAGACAGTTGTGTTTTTGAGGATGGAATCATCTGTGTTTTTGAAGTAATGACAAAGGAATATCAAGTAGAAAAATATTTCCAATACGGATGTGTATCATTTTGAAAAGAGAGTAAACTCTTGCAAACTAAAATTACAAGACGTCCAGATTCACACTCACTGGAAAATTGCACCTACAAATGTGTTTTAAAAATTACACCTATCCCACCAAAACTTCAAAAATTATTTGTTGGAAATTTACACTTTACTTTCAGGAACCATTTCTACAGACATGTGTTTCTTACGTGTCTTTTTTTTTATAAATCTGTAACAGGAATGTAAATATAATTTTTTTTCCACTGCGTGTGTTTTCCATGATGCAGCCGTACCAGCACAGCATCGTATGTTTTTTCCAGTTTCCATGTTTGTGCCACAGTTTGGCTCCATATGGGTTTTGATGGAAGCGAACTGGTTGCGGCACCCAGTCACACAGCTGATACTGGCCCGCTTCCAGAGGGCAGCGGGTGGCAGAGCTGCATGCTGCTTTCTGCTTTCCTACACAAGACGCCACCTGCTCAGTATTCCAATGCAAATTAAAAGCATGTTGATTAGGGCTGCAGCTAACGATTATTTTCATTGTCGATTAATCTGTTGATTATTTTCTCGATTAATCGATTAGTTGTTTGGTCTATAAAATGTCCGAAAATGGTGAAAAATGTCGATCAGTGTTTCCCAAAGCCCAAGATGATACTGTTCCATAGCACAACATGACTGTAATAATATCTGCGGCTAGTTGATCAGGTTATTGATCAATATCAATGACTCAATGATTACTTACAGATTCTCCCTGTTTTGGAATGACCTGCTCACATTTTCAACTGCCCAACATTTCAGCTACGATGGCTAGAAACTTACTCACTCATCTCTATTGTGACTGAAATGTGACTTTAATGTTGTTGGTCAATTACAGGCCACCGTAGCTAAAGGGGGCGGGAGGGGTGGAGTTATATATATTGATGTTGCAACTGGTTGCCGATAAAGCTGATAGATTACTTAGTGCCCCTTTAAGCATCTGTAATGAATATTCTGTCTATAAATCCTTCAAAAGAGAAACTTGACTGGATATATTTAAAAATGTTTAACCCAAGGACTGAAAACAAATCTTCCTTTTTCTCCTTTACCTTTACCTGGTACTTCTCTATCAGACATAATCACACAGAAATACTTTGTTTTATGGGTTAGGGTTATTTTCATGGCACTGTGGCTCCTTGCACTCCTTACAGTTTCTCGCTCGTACGGTTGGTAATCGAGGAATTTAAGCTCATTCTACTTTTGCCCTCTCTTGATAAATGCATCAGGTAAACATGTGAAGTGTAAATGTGAATCCAGTGTGCAACACAGCCCGGGTCTCGCTCTTGTTTTCTTGAGAAGATCCATGTGCAGAGAGGCCTGGCTGCTGACAACCCAATTAAAAATCCTCTACAATGAACTCTGTGGTGATGACAGGGGACAAATTCAAAATCTCATTCTTCTAATTTAATTCTGACGTATCCAGACATTGTGGAGAAAAAAATTAAAAAGCTCCGGGCAAGAATCGACAAAACAGTTTACTTAAACTGTCAAGTTTCATCATAACCAGAAGGCCTGTAATACATCACATACTGACACCACACTCTATATCCACACTCTATAAACCCAAATATATGAACTCAACTTCACCATTCGATTACGCTACAAAAACTAGAGGATGTAGCTTGAAAAACAGTGTCAAGATTTTGTCAGCCAAGGAATTAAATTACCTAGTTTTCTTTAAAAAGTAACATAACATGGTTTTCATTTTGCGCTGTCAATGACTTTATAAGAGTTGATTTTTTTTCAAATGGTGGATATTTAATTTTGGAAATAAACTCTCTGGGCTGGTTGCTCGGACATGGATTAAGCCTATAGTAAAAACTTTATTCCAATGGAGATCTCAACTGAAGGAAATCTTAGACTAGTACTAGGCTTAATCCATGTCCAAGCAACCAGCAGGGTCTATACAACTCGAAAAAGTGACCAAGATAAGTTGTAGATAACACAAACCTTCACCAATAAAAGGTTCTTCATAACAGAAAAGTTACCAGAAAAGGTTCTGCAGAGGACCAGAACAGGTTTCCCTTTGATTAGAGCCAAAGAACCTCTGAGGAACCAGGTATTTATTTTCAGAGTTCACCCTGCTTGTCTCTTAGATACTAACACCACACACACACACACACACACACACACACACACACACTGCACTCTGTGATGAAGTCTCCAAGGACCTGAATACTGCATAAGTCAGTATGTTTGTGTGTGTGTGTGTGTGTGTGTGCGTGTGTGTGAGAGAGAGTGCACACACTCTGCTGACGAGTGAGCCAGCTGCTGCTAGCTCAGGGGAAGCGGTTTGAATTAAATAATTCACCAGCTGCTATTATACAACAATTACTACAGCACCATCAAAGCGCTGAACACACATGTGCACACACACACACACACACACACACACACACACACACACACACACACATTTTTAGGCACTTTACACACAACTTAACTTAACACAAATCAATGGCAAGATTAAAACCGCCAAAGGTGAGAATGTTTAACTAATATTCTCATTTGAACGTTAACAAAATGATTCCTCACACCTGGTGGCAGCGATTCATTAGATGTTCTTTGAGTTTCAGAACAGCAGAGCCACTCCTTTACATAACTGCCTCATGAACAAAAATTCTGCGAAACACAATTATCCAGAGAGGAACAGAGGGAAGGCACTGCTGGATTACTGAGGTGCTGCTGACCACAGAGCGGCTGCTGCACACTCGCGGCCTTGATGCAGGTCATACTTCATTTCAAAGTGCAGTGAAGTGAGATTTTTCCTGGCTCCATGGCGCAAAATGACCATAATATATCTGCGGGGGGGTTTGACGGGGCTGAGAACAAATGTTTATTAGTATTAGTAGTGTAGGAGCCAAATATTAAAAAGACAAGTTAAATTCCTTATTATAAAGAAGTATTCTGTTAGACTGTGTGGTTGGTATATGTGTTTTGTTTGTTTTTGTTGTCCTTTGGGTTGCCGCTGCATATCCTGTTTGGTTACTATAGCGTAGTTTGACACACACACACACACACACACACACACACGTTGCCTTTCTATCTATTCATCAACTGGACTACCGCTGGACACCAAACCGTGAGTAACCTGCTGAATGAACGTAACTTCGTAAGCTTGTTGTGTACGTTTCTTGGCGATAGAAATACAGCTTAATGGACCTTTAGAAGGAAGCCATATCAAGTAGTTTGTATTAGTATTAATAAATATTTGTTCTCACTACTGTACTGTTTCCACTGTTTCCACTGTTACCTGCCTCATTCCATGCAACTTGACAGCGGCTGAAGTTGTGCCAGAATATTTTTTCATCTTCAACACTCACTTTGCAGTCCGAACTCTGTTTTGGAACAAAAACACCCGACTCACGGAGGTTTCAAGAGCATTGCCAATTGTCCACAACTCCCATTTTGTTGAGAGTTGCGGACCGTTTTTTACATGTTTATGACTCTTTATGACTTTACCCTCTACCTAACAGTCTAAGAAAGGCTGCTAGCAGCTCCAGCAGTTTACTTCTAAACTCTATCAGTGTTGCAATTACAACTGTTCGCCAATATACTGTAAGTCTATAAAGATTATTTAATGTCCCTTTAAAAAAGCATTCAGGCAAACATGACTCGATCAGGCTCGGGCTTTACCCCGACGACGACATGCATGTCAAAACGCTGGTGGATTTAGACTTGGGTTCAGTTTATCTGCACAAATGCTAAAAGCTCTGAAAACAGAGAAAAATGAAAGGAAATACAAACTGTGCAGCTGAGACGAAGAGACCTCCAGGGGCTTCACAGAACATCCCACTCCCAAAAGAAACACAGCAAAAATAATCCAGACGACAAAAATACTATCATTTTAATATTTCATTTTGTATTTAATATCATACTATTTTAATGCACTGAATAATGTTTTGCTTGCGTCAAGGCTGTGAGTGTGCAGCACATCCTTCTGCGTCTCTAATGTCTCTAATGTTTCTGCCGAGGCTCGTGGGACGGAGGGGTCGAAGTGCAGCGCTTTTCCCAACCTGAGGTCCTCGACCCCCCTGCAGGGCCTCCACAGATGTCAGAGGGCAAAACAGAGCTCCAAAAAAAAACAAAAAAACAAAAAAAAAACAGAAGCTACACAACACATAATACACAAAAGCGCTCTGCAAACGATCTGCACCGCGTACTGTTGCATTTTCTTTTGCGCTGACCTTACAAAGTGATTTTTCATGCCTATAGACCAATAAATTATCACATCAGTTCACAGCGAGCGGGGGAGGCAGGCAGAGGAGGAGAGTTCTGTGTGTGTGTGTGTGTGTGTGTGTGTGTGTGTGTGTGTGTGTGTGTGTGTGTGTGTTTTGGAATTTAACTGAATTCTAATGTCGTTCCCCAAACATGCCTACAGCAGCTTCAGTGATTATTCAAGTCTCAATAAGCACTTTTAGCTTACTCATCCCACGCTCAGGGCCTGCCTGCCTGCCTGTCTGGCTGCTAAAAGATAAAGAAGTTTTGCGGCACAACTTCACCCACTGACAAGGTGCATGGGATGGACAGGTAACAACTGGAAAAGAGTAAGTTCCAGAAACACTCGCAGCACTGAGAACAAACTCTGACTGAAGACCACGAGCCGAAACGCTGGAAAAAATCACTTCCAACATGTTTATCCTCCTCGGTAAAGACAAAGAGAAAACCTTTGAATGAAGCAACATCCTCTTTACAGCAGGAAGCAAGGGGGTTTATGGGAAATGTGGTCTTAGCAAAAACAATACCACTAGTGTGAGATAGAGGCTACCGATCGTCTCGACCTGGTCTCATTTGTTTACAGTCGTAATACCAAGGTATCGCAATTAATCTGACAATACACTGATATTTAAAAATGCTAAACATAGCAGCTTTTAAAAGAGAAAATGCAAAAAAAAAGAAAAAGGACAGTTAACCTATGTGTTGTAGCCTAACAAATGAACAAAAGGTAAATCTGTGATAGGTGCTGACATTTTTTTTCACAGTGCACTGAAAAGCTCCCATCACAGAGGAACGTACCAAGCCGGTATAGTTTTGTGAATCTTAGCACACCCGCTGCCTGTCTGTGAGCCCGTCTGCCAAGCTGTCTGTTCACATCTCTGTCCGCCTGCCTGTCTGTCCCCCTGATCGGCCGTGTCTCTCTCTGTCTGTCTGCCTGCTCTGCCCGTCTCTCTCTGATGCCTCAACCTGTGCGTCAGCCTGCCAGTGTGTCTCCTCCGTCTGTCTGCTGTGATAAAAATAGACCTTATCTCCCCTCCCCCTGTTAAACTATTTACCGCGTCTCAGCTTGAGTGCAACGGGTGCAACCCGCCAGGCAGTTACCCCGTCCAAACTGTGTGTAGTGCCGGGTAAGTATAGGCTGTTTTGGCATACTGCATTTGAGACTCGCAGGACGTTTTTCCTCCAATGTAAGTTTAGTGAAAAAGCTGAAAAAAGCTGACCCAAAAGTAGTAGAGCAGTGATTCTCAACCTTTTTCATATCAAGGACCCATAATTTAGTCCACATTAGGGCCATGGTGGACCCCCATTTGGTGAGATTTTGTCTCTCAAACCCAAATCTAAGAATATCTTTATTGTTAGCTATATATGATTTTGTCTAGAATCCCATGACTGTATTGTAATTAGAGAGATAACAGAAACAGAAACTATGATCAAAACAGTCATTCATCTACATTCTCTAATGGTGTTAACTTCTTGTAAATGAAATAATAGTGAAGTTTAACAATTCATCACTTTGCTGGGGACCCCCTGTAACTCCCTCAAGGACCCCTGGTGGTCCCCAGACCCCTCGTTGACCACTGTAGTAAAGTACAATAGAAACTACCTACAGTTCTGCTTGAAATGAAAGAAAAACAACATGGGACTAAACATGCAGCTGCCCTTGGGCTTCAGCAGGGGTTGAATGTAGAAGTTGAAAAAAAAAAGAAAGAAAAATAAATGATGAACTTAATAATCCTTTGAAGTCTAAGCTCATTTTTACAATTTTACGATACACTGAAATTTGCCTTTGTTTACCTCCTAAAAAAAAGCTATAAGCTATAAGTCTAGCTTTTCATTTGATTGGTCCCTCTGTGTACAGCTCGGCTTCTGATTGGTCTACAGACTTGCAAGGAACACATTGACTTCAGCTTCTACTTTTACAGCTTCTTCTTTCTACGTCAAACGAGCGTCAAATTACAGACCAAAGTGTCAAAGTTTGGTTTTCCTTTGCGCAAAATAGATACAACGCTTACTTTTTCATCTAATTTAAAGTGATAATATCTCGGCTTCTAATTGGTCTACAGACTTTGATGAGGATTGATGGAAAAATTGGGATCTGCACTCGATAGCATTTCTCTGCTTGTTTCTACGCTGTACAAGCAAGAAGTTATTCCTCAAAATCCCAAAATAAGTAATTTGTTATTGCTGTCACTGTGACTCCAGAGGTTAGGGTCAAGAGGATGGTACCGCCACCACCTCTTTACATTAAAAGTACATTTTAGGCATTTAGCAGACAGTCTTACAATCCAGAGTGACTTAAAGTGAATGAGCAGTTTTAGTGTCTTACTCAGAGACACTTTGACAGGACAAATGGCTGTTGATGGACACAGAGATCAAACCTGTGGCCTTTCTGTTATGGGAAGCTCCTTTCAATCACCAGGCCGACCTGCCACTAAAACATTATAATACCCGAAGGAGCGCCGGGATCACATAGGACACTGTTTTTGAACGTGCCTGCACTTCATTATCATGTCATTTGCAATAGTTTGGTTTGTGGCAGGCGCTCATCTCCTCCACACACAGCTCACATTTTGTTTTGGGGCCCGCTCCCCTGGGTGCTTCGGGTTGAACTTGTCTCCGCTTTGGCTGCATGGTGCGTTACGTCAGTTTCTCGGAGAGTAACGTTAAACTTTAACTCCTTTAACTTTGGAACGGGCTCCTCGCTCCTCTTCTTCAAGAGCCGGCAGAGCGATCACTAACGTCCTCTCATGCATTTTTATTTTCAACAGCGGTATCCCCTCCGTCACTTCAGGTTAGCCAGCTAACGCTAATTGGATAGCTGCGTAGTAACGAGCATGATGTAACACTCCCAGCACTCCCTTGCTCTCTCTGTTACTACCGGTGCTCACTGCTTTGCTTTGTGTCTGAGCTTCCTGTCTGATCAGGAGGCCGTTTTGTGAGCGGCAGCACAAAAGGGACTTGAACCTCGTTGGACTGTGTGTATTCATTCACCTTCCCTGGCAGCCTCGCCTCCTCCTGCTCCGGCAAACATCAGGTGGAATAGAAAGATTCCACAGAAGAAATAAAAAGCAAACACAGAGACCGGGGTGTTGAACAGCGGGTGATTAATGAATAAAATCATTGTGTATCGCGGCACCCGGAGAGCTAACGCCGGCTGCCGCGGGTTCATATTTGTTCGGAAAATGAAAAGGAGTCAGCCTCGTTTTGTCAGGGAGGATTCCCTTATCGGCTGAGGCCGGGGAATGAAGAGGCAGATTTGTAGATGTTTGGTAATGATATCTATTACCGTCGTTTCACTTCTCTCTCTTTTCAACTTGATTAGACGAGCGAGGCGCCGCGGAAAAAAATAAAAAGATGATAAACACACGTAGGAGCTTTTCCCCCCGACGTGATCGCATTTATTAACGGGGATAAACTCGGGGGGGTTTGCCGCACGCACGGATGAAGAGATGCGGACTCACGTATTTCACACATGAATGAACGTGAATGATTTTCAGTAAAAACCCGGATGAAGTTGTGAAGATGTGAGTGAAAGCAACACTGTACACACATACAAACGGGATCACTCATGCAGATAAACACACACACACACACACACACACACGCCCCTGTCAAGTCGGTGGCAGCTATCAGTGCCTCCCTCCACTTTCTTCTAGGCTTCGTTTTGTCATCACACGCGCCTCTTCGCAAACACAAACACACACACACACTCTCTCTTTCCATCTACAACCCTGTCTATCTCTATCCAGACAGCAACACAACAATAGTTACTAGCCGCCAGGGATGCATTTGTCACAAATGTTCAGAGGAGCTCTCTCTCACACACTTTCTCACTCTCGCACATGGCCTACTGCTATTGTTTCACTTCTGTCGATTGAATATGAGTGGTGCGGCTCAGGGTTTTTTTGTCTAGGATTGGAAAAGCCAGACGGGCGACTTGATTTCGCTGCCTGGCGTCTTGCTAGGAGCAGCAGGAGGTGGGAGAGTTTTACCCATTGGTTCTGTGAAGCTCAGTGGATAGATTTAGATTTTGTCATGCATTATATATGGAATTAAGTATAAATTCATGTGTATTTGATCCCAGGGGATAGGACAAGAAAGGGCTGCTTAAAACATTTATTTCCCATTGTGGTCCTCAATGGAAGACAACATAACAATAACTTGACATATAAGAACAATCAAAAGATCAAAGGATATGCATGGCTCAAGCAAAACTGTCTTAATACTGACCAATAATATTCTCACTTGCTTTCAAAACGCTGCTTTATTAGGGCAGTTCTTGATTTGCAGCTGGAAGCGGTTCCATAAACTGATACTACAGAAGCAAAATAAGCACTGAGCTGCTGCCAAGCTTTTCACATTTGCGAAGGGCTAAAAGCCGGACCGGAGGCTTGCACGGGTATTGTAGTGAATGTTGACTAAGACCCATAATAATAGAACACTAACACTGCCGGGGTTCGGGGTTCAGTTCCCACCGGGGCAATCCATGCTTCAAATGTATGCAGTCACGTTGCTGTAAGGCACTTTGGATAAAAGCGTCTGCCGAACGGCATAGTGTCGCTGTCAGGTGAAAATCTCACATCTCCAAAATGTCGACTGTTCAGGAGCTAAGAATAGCAGCCTTGTTTCTAGCTTGATGACAATGCATTTTTGAGTTCATGCACTGGCTTTTGAAAAGGTTTTATAAGTGGGAGAATTTTCTCAACCCACCGAGGAGCATGTAATCCTTCAATATAAGTGAAAACATGAAAATCACCAAAGTTGGAGCTGTGAGGTTTTCACGCGTCAACAGTGATATGCTAAGACAGTGGCGTGCCAAGCAGCATCACAACAGTGGACGCTTACATGGGATCAATAGAATAATCTGATATGGAAATAACACTGGGCGGATTGGAATATAAATTATACAGATATTTCTCAGACAGAAATAATCCTATTGGTTGAGTTGGGCTTCATAATATTAGCTTCCTCCTCTCTTACCTCTTGTCTTTTTCACTGGGCTTCAGTCTAACATCACTTAGCCAGTTTCTTTAGCTCTGCCTACTGAGGTTTAACTCAACCAATGAGATTATTTCGCAGGTCTGTCTCAACTCCAATCATCCAACACTTGGAAATTGAGAAATTAAGTGCACAAGTAGCTATAAATGTTTTTGGATTACCTCAGTTACAGGGAATTAGCTAGCTGGTAGATTATTACAGTCCTCTCTACAGTGGCAGCCATTATAGAAATCCCCCTTCATCTTTTTATTTTCCTTCTTATTTCCTTCTAATGTGGACAACTCTTACTTGAATCTAAAGTTCATCAACCAATTATTTACAAGGCTCTTCTTAACCACTCTGCAAAAGCAAAAGTGCAGGATTAATTCTGCAAGCATGCGTGCTACAATGGCTGCATATAGCAACCACTGTATCTGTAGCTCTCCTTTGCTGCTGCTCTTCAGTGCCTTGGCTTAAATTTAACTGAATTCCAAAAAGAAAGACCAGGCCAGACCACATGCAGAGACATGCAGCTTTGTGTAAATTATGTGCATTTCATTTTGTAATTTTGTTCTTTTTTCTTGCAGAGGAATGAGTGAAGTGAACATGTAATAATGTGATAGTATAATGAGAGAGAGAGAAACACTCTTCCCTATGCCTTTCTATGGGGAGGTTTTTGTAATGTAACACCCTATTGTGTGACGCAAACGGCCACACACACACACACACACACACACACACACAGACACACACGCACATATTTACACCTTACAGTTACATTTAGGCATTTAGCTGATGCTCTTATCCTAAGCGACTTAAAATAAGTGCAATAGAATAAGCTTAAATTCCAAGAGCACCAACATCACACACACACACACACACATATACACACACATATACACACACATATACACACGCACACACACACACACACACACAGCGTTTTGTAATGTAACACCCTGTTGAAGAGGACCCAGGTGGGATTGATGGGCTCATAGCTATGACCTCATGTCTGTGGTGTCATATTACGCTGCACACACCACACACACACAGAAACACACACATGCCTGTGCATATGCACATGACTGCATGCGTGCACACACATAAACATAAACACACACATACACACACACACACACACACACACACCAAAGGTCCCTGGCCGTGTGCTGGAGGACACAGATCAATAGCTGCCAGGATATAGATGATGTAGGCTACTGACACACACACACACACACACACACACACACTCACACACACACACACATACATACAGACCTCACACTATTGTCTTCCCTTGCCTGTCAATGCAAACCTGTTTTTCCGATTATGTCTGCTCACATACACACACTCTGTCTCTCTCTCTGTCTCTCTCTCTCTCACACACACACACAGACACACACACACACACACACACACACACACACACACACACACACACACACACACACACAAAACAATCAATTTCAAAATGCAAATGCCTGAGTAGGAAAGGTGCTGACAAGAGACCATGGAAGAGAAAGGAATGGAAAGACGGAGGGAAAAATTGAGAGAGCAAAAATGTATAAAGGAAAACAGTAGTTACAGTAAGCAACACAGAGCTGAGAAGAGGAGAGGAGAAGAGAAGAAAAGAGGAGAGAAGCGAAGAGAAGAAGAGAGAAGAGAAACAGAGGATAGAAGAGGAGAGAAGAGAAGAGAGGAAGAACATCAGAAGTAGAGGAGAGAACAGAAGAAAAGAGAAGATGAGATCCATGAAGGACAGAATAGAAATTAAGAAGAGGAGAGAAGAGAAACAGAGGATAGAAGAGGAGAGAAGAGAAGACAAGAGAGGAGAGGAAGAAGATGAGAAGTAGAGGAGAACAAAAGAAGAAAAGAGAAGATGAGATACATGAAGGACAGAGGAGAAATGAAGAAGAGGAGAGAAGAGAAACAGAGGATAGAAGAGGAGAGAAGAGAAGACGAGAAGAGAGGAAGAACATCAGAAGTAGAGGAGAGAACAGAAGAAAAGAGAAGATGAGATACATGAAGGACAGAAGAGAAATGAAGGAGAGAAGAGAAACAGAGGATAGAAGAGGAGAGAAGAGAAGACGAGAGGAGAGGAAGAAGATGAGAAGTAGAGGAGAGGAAAACAGAGAAGATGAGATAAATGAAGAACAGAAGAGAAATTAATTGAAGAGGAGAGAAGAGAAGACAAGAAGAGAAGAGAGGAAGAGAAGTGATAATTAGAGAGAGTAGTGCTGAGGAAAGCTACAGAAACGATGATGGGAAGGGGATGAGGCAGGAAAGGAAAGGAAAGGAAAGGAAAGGAAAGGAAAGGAAAGGAAAGGCAAAAGCAAAGCAAAACAGAGGGATTATGGGAAAACAGAGCAGAGGAAACAAAGGAAGACGAGTCCCAGTCAAACAACGCGGCAGAAAAGCTTCACCTACAGTTGAGCCTCGCTAATCCAAAAAAAACCCCCCAGGAATTATAATCATCACAGTCTCATGTCACGGGTTTGATCCTGTTCAGTTCGACCGCCTGGCCGGACGTTCCTCCATCTGCCGCCCGCCGCACAGGCAGCGCCGCACCAACGGACGAATGGATTTATATTTCTACCGTGCAAAAATACAAAGTCCTCTATTTCTATTTTATGTCTGGCTCTGTCGTTCTGCACTGGATGTGAGGTCTTGGTGCCGTGTGTCAGCGTTCACTGTGTTATCGTGTTAGCTGTCAGTACAAGGGTCGTTCCATTATTGCAGAAATTCGACTCCGAGTCTGAGTCTAAGTATCGGGAATCGATGGAGTCGATTCCAGACAAAATTTTTCTTCTCAATTCCAAAAACGAAAACCAAGGAGTGCAAGTAGATTTAATAAAAAATAAATATTCAAGAAAAAATACATTTTAGTAGGGCTGCAACTAACGATTATTTTCATTGTCGATTAATCTGTCGATTATTTTCTCGATTAATCGATTAGTTGTTTGGTCTATAAAATGTCAGAAAATGGTGAAAAATGTCGATCAGTGTTTCCCAAAGCCCAAGATGACGTCCTCAAATGTCTTGTTTTGTCCACAACCCAAAGATATTCAGTTTACTGTCATAGAGGAGTAAAGAAACCAGAAAATATTCACATTTAAGAAGCTGGAATCAGAGGATTTTGACTTATTTTTCTTAAAAAATTACTCAAACCGATTAATCGATTATCAAAATAGTTGGCGATTAATTTAATAGTTGACAACTAATCGATTAATCGATTAATCGTTGCAGCTCTACATTTTAGCACACCCAAAGGTCTTTAAGTGACAGGTGCATATAGGACAACAACCAAAAAGGTAGATGCTGAGAAAGGGATAGAATCCTGCACACTTGCAAGATAATTTAATACAACGCTTCGGTCATCGGACCTTCATCAGGCAAGATAAAATAAATGGTGCAATATTAATTGGTGACGCAGTTTTGTTGTAAGCCAGTCTTTTGTCGCAAATTTGACATCTTACTTTGTTTTCAGCTTTCTCTAAACTAAAATACAGATGTGTGTGGTGTAGGCATTTTCCCAGCAGCCAGCGACACTGTCTAATACCTGGTCTAATCTCTCACTCTGTTGCCGGGCAAACTTGAGTCACTTGTACACTTATCAGAATCGCCAGAGATGAATTTGGCTCTGAGATTCACTCCGACATGCTTTATATTTTCTGTAGGCTACTGCGTGGAATCGACTCCACAGCTTTGGAGTTGATTCTCGATTCCTGAATGCCTGGAATCAAAGAATTGATGCTTTTTGGAATCGACTCCCAGCTCCAGCCAGTAGGACTGTCTCAAGACAAATTCCTGTACATTTAGTGTACTTGGCCATTAAAGAGTCACTAAACCCCAAACCCAAATCTGTGTAAAGCCTGACATCTAAAAGGTAAAAAGCATAATTCTGAAATGGCCATCTGCTATCGGCTGATCTTTGGTGCCATGTGTTATCACCACCTGTTGTATCCATAAGAGATGACATCACCTGGCACCAAAGACCAGCCAACAGCAGATGGGAATTTTCAGTATTGCATGTTTTTTTTTACACAGATTTGGGTTTGAGGTTTAGTTATTCTTTAAAATGATTTTGTTTCGGTCCAGATGACCAAAATATGTTGAAATATTACAGCATCTGATATTCAAATAATGGAAAACAGCAGGGTCAGAAATTAACTGGGGCTCCAGGCAAAAAATGATGTTGAAAATGCTCATGAAATTGAAATTGAGGGGCTAAAAAACACCACTCCCAAAGAAGTCCCCCGATATTTAGAAGTACCTTTTTTTGCATTTCACATTGTTTCACACTGGTCACATTTTATTCGTTGAGGTGTCAAATATTCACACATGAATACAACATGCTGTCCCCTGTGGGCCACCGTAGCTGATTAATGGGAGCTTATGACTGCATTTTGCAGTGCATTCTAGGCAGAAATGTTGAGTTTTTTGAGGTTTTTGATCAGAAAACAACCGAGCACGCAGCCTGAAGCAGTAGAAAATGTTGGCACCATGCGGACAGCAGTGGAAGAAAATGCCGACCCCACGCAAACCACTGCAGCAACAAAACATGAAACAACCAATACAGTAGAGGGGTGGAAGATGGACTGTTGGACTGGAAAACCATCCTCTTCTGTAAGGCCGGCTGCCAGTTTCCAGCAGCAGGAAATAAGTGTGGGACGTGTGGTATGTTATGAATATTAGTGGTTTAAATTGAGTGTTTATTCTCCATTATTCAATGCAAATGCAGTATTTCAAATGAAGGTTAAGTAAAATGAATTCCGCAGTGAAATATAAGCAACATCCCACAAGCAGCATTTTTAAGCATCTGTTACAAAGTGTAAAATAACACAAAAACAGGATTGAAATAATCACAGCACATTCTGCAAAAAACACACTTTCAATAGCGAGTCTCAAGGCCGGTTTCATGGATTAATTGAGTCCAGGTCTAGAGAAGAAGACGATGACAAAGACGAGAAATGAAGAGTTTCACATTCTCAGAAAACTGACATCTAACCTGACAAAATGATTGTTGGCATGAAAGTAAAGTGCATTATGTCTTACTTTTACAGTGGTGAGTGCTCATACGACATTTGCTTACAATATATGTTGTGTTTTTGAAGACAGAATCATCTCTGTTTATGAAATACTGACATTTAGGTAGCAAAATTAATCCATAATGGATATATACAGCATTTTTGAATGAATGAATCCCTTTCAAATCTTTCACAACACATTTCTCAAGAATAAGTACAGTATGATATGTTTTTGTCCTCAGGAAAATAGTATGTCTGATTCTGAAATGTAGCAAAAATATGTCAAAAGAGTAAAAAGAAACCTGCGTTCTGGATTTCATGTTAACATAGATCGTAATCTTAAGAAGAAACTAATGGGTAATTTTGGTTTGTTTGTTTCTTTTCAGGTGAGATGTTCTATAAGACCCTTGAATTTGTTGAGTAATGAGTAATTTGCATCTCTTCTTTCTGTCTTTATCATTGTGTTTTATCACTTTACTTCTGTTTGATCGCTTTGCAAATGAACTGAAACACTAAACTGAAACAGAAATCAATAACATATCCCAGAATCCATTGTCATAACCCAGCACACAGCCATAAAGCCATCACCACACACACATGGAAGACTATGAAGCTGCGGAGCAAAGAAAGATCGACATGGAAACTGCAACAGATTAGGAAACAGCCGGGCACAAAAAGCCTCTCTGTCTCTCTTTCTCTCTCTCTCTCTCTTTCCCTCTCTCCCTCTCTCTCTCTGCACTCTTTAAAGTAGCGTGTCACTGCTCATTCTCTCAAATCACAAATCACAGAGCCACATCACGGCCATCAGTGAATCAGAGGAGACAGATACTGTTTGGGTGTGAGCAGTTCAGCGTTTACTGGCTTTCTGGGTGACTGATTCTGCGTCTGGCTCTCTGCCTGGCAGCCTGGTTGAACGCATGTTTGGCTGTCGGATGCTACTCTCTATCGCAGACTGATATAACACAGGACTGATCCAGCCTATACCCAGTTCAGTTTCACATTCACTGTCCCAAACACCCGCGGTCTGGTGGGTCTTTCCTGGGAAAAATCCTCTGGGAAGTGATTGGTTTGATGTGTTGTAATTTCGACATATTGTCCCATCCCTAGAGAGCACCGTAAGAAATTTTGGCCTCAACTGTTGCACAAATGTGATTTTTTTTGTATGAATTTTCTACTAGTCAAAGCTCCACCAAGATGCATTTTGTCTGAACATCTGTTCATCTCTTCTTATGTCCTGAGTTTTGAAGTTCACACAGTTCCCCCTTGCTGCCGTTTGGAACCACCAACATATTTCTTTTCATTACCAAGGTCTAGGGTTGGGCGATATGGACCTGCCTTCAGTTTCAGTAACAGTTTGCCTTGAAATCAGGGGAGAACTTAGAGATTTTGGGCTCTAGACTTATTGGACCTTTTCAGTTACACCTTAATCCAAGATCAATATGCAGCAGGTTCAAATGGAAAAAGAGAAGGAGCAGATATGACTTCAAACTATGTTATCCCAGAATTCAAACATGCATATGGGAGGGGAACCTTCTCTTATCGAGTTGTATCTTGGAATAATCTTAAAGCTACTCGATGCTCATCCAAAAGAGACTTTAGAAAGCATTTAAAGAATATTATTTTCATGGTCATTGGGTCTAAATTTCATATTAAATAATTCATGTTAATTTTTTGCATAACGCTGACTGTCCATTAAGTATCTAGTGAAACTGTATATATATATATAATATATATATATATATATATTTGTGTTTATATTTGTGTG